>NW_027414134.1:0-17980 GCF_964106895.1 Numenius arquata
TGCGCTGAAAGCCGGGGCGGTCAACGAAGAGACGTGGACAAAACGGGACGAACCGGCGCCGCTTCTGCCTGTTTTCCAGGCTTTGCCACGAACCAAGGAGCATCATCAGCCTCGTCACTGGTGGCGGCGAGTCCTGAGGTGGCTTAGGTGAGTCGAGCCTTCCAGGAACGTCCGTTGTCCGTAGCCTACGGCGTGTCATTTGGACGTCAGTCGGAAGGAGGTTTCTCTTTCTGAAAGGGCACCGGTTTCTCGTGCCAAGCGGTTGCCTCTCCTGAAGTTCCCACGAGAGGGGATCCTCGGAGACGATGCGCTGGGCAGCAGAAGTCATCAGCGAGGAGACGTCGCGCGCTCTATTAAATAGGGACAAAAAGAAAGACGATGTCCTTCCAAAGGCCCGAGCGCGGCACCTCTTCCGACGGCCGATGGCATGGCCGGCCTTTGGGCTCTGGGTCCCCCGTAACAGCGGGGACACGGCCAAACCCTGTTCCTCTGCGTGTTCGGCACAGCCAAAAGCCTTGGCCGGTCCGCCGGTCGTTTTCGGTAGCCTGGTGGACTGCGGCACCGGGGATTGGATTTCCCCCCGCCAAAAGTACAGCCGTTTGGGGAATCTCTTACCTTCCTGGTTTTTTCTATCGTAAAGGAGACTTTAAAAAAAGGGTTAAAGTCGTATAACGTGCAAACTGACTTGCAGGCTTTAAACGGCAACCGTCCACTGGCTGTAGCCTACAGCGTCTTAGGCGTCCCTAAGCGGCGAGGTATTTGTTCCAAATCTTTGAAAAGAGAGGCGACTGAAGGTAACGGGTTGGGTTTTTGGTTGGGTTTTTTTTCTAGTTTTTTTGTTTTTTGTTTTTCCCCCCCCTTTTCTTTAGGCGGAGCGCTCTGAAGAACCTGATTTCTGCCTGGCTTTCAGCGTCGCGTTTCCCCGGCAGTGCGGTAGCATCTCTCTCGGGCAGTGCCGCCGGCCAGATGTCCCTCCTCCTTGGGTAGGAGAGAAAGCAGCCCCCGGTCAAATGACAACTGCGCGTTCTGGAGACGGAGAGCGCAACGGTGGGGGTTCGGAGCTGTGCCAGTTGAATTAGCGCCGAAGAAAAAGTCCGAGGCTTTTCTAGCGTGAGTATTTTTCTTGGCCGTATCTAAACGCGCGCAGAGCTTTCCAGCGGCAGGGAAAGGGAAGGGAGGAGGCGCTTCCCCCCAGCGGGCGGAGGGTTTGTTACGCTGTTAGGCTGAGAAGGTGTTGCAAGTGGCACGGGTCAGTCTGAATAGGGACCTGAAGCGTCGGGATGGCTCCGGCTTTGGCAGGCCGTGCCGTCTTTGGAGCGGAGCTGTTTCCCCGCAATCCTCCTGTAGCTCAGCTCCTGTCCTGTCCCTCGGCCGGAGGGAATTCCTCTACTCTCTTCGGTGCTCTTTCGTTTGATGATGCTGATCTCCGGTTGGGGTTTGCTGTTTGTTTTGCAGGTGCCTCGTTGTCCGCGTCTCGTGCTGCTCGACAGATGCCCCGGCCCGGGTTTGCAGCCGGTGGTGGAGCCGCCTGAGGGGAAGGGGCCAGCCCTGGGTCTGGTCGTTCGGTGCATTTTTTGGGGCGAATTAAAAAAACCGGGGTGTGTGTGTGTGGGGGGGTGGTGGTGTGATGATGTCATTTGGGGCAGCCGGATGTCAGCGGGGGAGCGACGGTGCGGCGGAGGAGCAGGTGAGTGGGGGTTAAGTGGGGTTCCCCCCACAAGAGGGTGGGTCACGGCCCCCAAACGCCTGAAAACTTGGTGCGGGGCAGGTGGTTGGGGTTTTGGGCGGTGGTGTTTAAAAAATGTTAAAAGCTGTATATGCGGGGGTGAGGCATTGGAGTAGAGAACAATCTCTCATTTTTCTGTGTGTTGAAAAATAATATTCCCTTACGTATATAAAAGGAGTTCCAAATACCAACCCGTATCTCTAAAGATTCTGTATTATTTAATGGGAGTTTAGACGACGGAAAGATTTTTTTAAAAGATTTATTTATAAAGAGAGATTGAAGCGTCAAAGCGGATGTCTGGACAGGTCGCTAGTCCAATTGGATGTTGTCTATCTATCGTGCGTGTTAATCTGTAAGTCTAAACAGATGTGACTCTTAGCAGACGTTCTGTCGAAGTGTATCAAGAGCATCCGTTTTCCCTAAGTCTTACCCACGGGTCGGTCAGTGCGGAGGCGTAAACGCCTGTGCTGTAGATGGTTCCAGACTGCAAAGAGAGCCTATCGCTAGAAGGGATTTCCAAACTGGCCCTCCCCTCTGCTCTCTCTTGCCGGCGTCCAAGCGCTTTCAAAAGCGCTTTAAGCAGGAGTGTTGATTCCCAGGAGGATAGGGAAGCTCTACAGAGAGACTTAGGTAGATTGGATCGTTGGGCCAACATCAGTGGTATGAGTTTCAAGAAGGGCAAGTGCCAGGTTCTGCGCGTGGGCCACAATAACCCCGAGCAGCGCTACAGGCTTGGGGAAACGTGGCTGGAAAACCACCTGGAAGAAAGAGACCTGGGGGTGCTAATGGACAAGCGGCTGAACGTGAGCCGGCAGTGTGCCCAGGTGGCCACGAAAGCCAACGGCATCCTGGCTTGTATTAGAAACAGCGTGAGCAGCAGAAGTAGGGAGGCGATTGTGCCCCTGTACTCGGCACTGGTGAGGCCACACCTGGAGTATTGCGTCCGGTTTTGGGCACCTCAATCCAAGAGAGATGTCGAGGTGCTGGAGCGAGTGCAGAGGAGGGCAACGAAGCTGGTGAAGGGCCTGGAAAACAAATCCTATGAAGAGCGGTTGAAGGAGCTGGGACTGTTTAGTATGAGGAAGAGGGGGCTGAGGGGAGACCTCGTCACTCTCTTAACACTACTTGAAAGGACACTGTAGAGAGGTCGGTGCTGGTCTCCTGGCACAGGTAGGTAACGACAGAACGAGAGGGAACGGCTTCAAGCTCCAACAGGGTAGGTTTAGACTGGACATTAGGAAAGAATGTTTCACAGAGGGAGTGGTCGGGCATTGGAACAGGCTACCCAGGGAGGTGGTCGAGTCACCATCCCTGGATGTGTTTAAGAACCGTCGAGATGTGGTGTTGGGGGATATGGTGTAGGGGAGAACTTTGTAGAGTAGGGTAGATGGTTGGACTCGATGATGCCAAGGGTCTCTTGCAACCTAGACGATTCTATGATTCTATGAAAAGCAGCCCCTTCCCCCGTTTCCCCTCCCGCCCTGGGGAGCTGGATCGGTGCAGCGGGACAGGAGGAAAAAAACCCAGCCCCGTTTTCCTGCAGGGACGCAAAGCTCCCCGATGTCTCTGTGGTGGATAAGGCGGCACCCCCGCCTGCCTTCCTGGACGCCGGCGGACTGGCTGCTGTCGCCCCCACGGCCCCCGGGGCCACGCGCAGAGCGCCGCGGCGTCCCTGGGGCTGGTTGCGGGGCGAACACCGGAGGTTTTTGGCGCCGAGGCGACGGCTGCGGCTGCCCGGACTGCGAGCGGGGACAGGGCAGAGAGCGGGAAGGCCTGCCCGCCGGTAAGTGGTCACGGTCCCTGGGTGGAGGGAAGCGGGCTGAGAGCGGTCACCGCTCATGGCCCCGGTGAGGTCTCAGAGGGGGACAAGGAAGGGGGCGTGGGCGTGGGCGCTGTCCGGCTGCCCGGTGCTTTCCGGCCGCTGCGGACCGGTCCGCAGCGATTTCTGGGCTGGCCGCCGTTTTCCCCCGGCCCCCTCCGGTTCCGGAGCGGCTCGGCCCGCCCATACCGCGCGCCCATTGGTCGCGGTGCCGTAAGCGGCGTCCGTCCTCTAGGAGCCCCCGTCCCATTGGTCGATCGCGCCGTCAATCTCCAGCGCCTCCCAGTCCGGCCAATCGGAGCGCGGCAGGCGATCCGACCAATCGGAGCGGGGCGGTCGCGTTGTGATTGGCTCGTCCTCCTGTCAATCCGCCCGGGGGCGGTTGCCATGGTGAGGAAGCCCCGCCTGGTCGCGCATGCGCAGTAGTAAGGACGGCGCCGCCCTCACTACTGCGCATGCGCCACCGGGCGGGGCGTCCTCACCATGGCAACCGCCCCCTGGCGGATTGACAGGAGGACGAGCCAATCACAGCGCGACCGCCGCGCTCCGATTGGTCGGATCGCCTGCCGCGCTCCGATTGGCCGGGGTGGGAGGCGCTGAAGATTGACGGCGCGACCGACCAATGGGACGGGCTCCCCGAGGACGGAAGCCGCTTCCGGCGCCGTGACCAATGGGCGCGCCGCATGGGCGGGCCGAGCCGCTCCGGAAGCGGAGGGGGCCGGGGGAAAATGGCGGCGCGCGCGGAAGCGGCTGCGGCGCGGCGCGGCGCGGACCGCACCGCACCGCACCGGACCGGCGCGGGCGGAAAGCACCGGGCAGCCGGACAGCGTCGCGGTGCCGCTGGACAGCGTCGCGAGGCAGCTGGACAGCGTCGAGGCCAGCGGGGGGGCGCGGGGAAGGCGGCCGGGGTCCCGAGGCGGCTCCGAGGGGAGACGGCGTTGCGGGGGGGCGGGCTGAGGCGTCTGGGGAGGTGCTCGCGGCTCCCGGGGCTGGCAAACGGGCTCGCGTGGCTGGTGTTGGGGCTTCAGCCGGAGAGGGAGTCGTGTGGCTTTGGGCTGAGGGGCGGGGGTGGAGTCCGGCGTTTTGGGGACTTGCGCAGAGGCTCAGCGGCTGGGTTTTGGGGCTCGGAAGGGGGCAGTAAGTGATGCGGTTTGGGGGCGGAGAGCAGAAGCCGTTTTGGCTGGTTCTGCAGGGGGGGTGGGCAGGAGGGTGTTGGGGGCTGCGGGGGAAAGCAGGGGCTGGGCGGGCTGTGGGGTGCTCAAACAGCAGGTGAGGTTTTCAAATCTGCAACTTGTAACTGTTGCAGCTTTATTCTGGCTTCCTCCATTTTTGCAAAAGCTTCTGTTGCTAGACAGAGCATTCCTCTGTGTATCAGCTACTTGAGCTAGTTTATTTCAATGCGTCTGATCAGGTTTGTCTGTTCAGCAAAGTGGCATTTAAAGGTGACGTTTCACCGGATGCCAGCGGCTGTGCCTTATTTCCAGTATAAAGATGTATTCCCCAAATATCAGAGTGGGATATAACAACTGCAGCTGGTCAAAAGTAACACTGAAATGCAAAATTTAGAATTTCTTTTTTCCCATTGGCTCCTCCTCAGTATGAACACAAAGTTAATTTCTATTCTTAATTCCTATTTATGCTACATATATGAAGGATGAACGCGAGGAAAGGAGACCATAAAATACTGGCCTATTGCTATTTGTATGCTGTGCTTTGAACAGAAGAGACAAAACTGTCCTTTTTGTGAAATAATACTGGCTGTATCAGTGCCGTCCTCGTGTTTTTATTCAAAAATGTGAGATTTGTTGCCCCGAATGGTGAGAGTAGTTTTTGTTAATGGAAGTCGCAAGAGGTTCTGCCACCTTAAAAACCATAGAATCGTAGAATGGTTAGAATTGGAAGGGACCTTCAAGATCATCGTGTTGCAGCCCCCCTGCCTTGGGCAGGGACGCCTCCACTAGAGCGGGTTGCTCAAAGCCCCGTCCAGCCTGGCCTTAAACACTTCCAGGGATGGGGCATCCACAGCTTCCCCGGGCAACCTGTTCCAGTGCCTCACCACCCTCACGGTAAAGAATTTCCTCCTAATATCTAGTCTGAATCTCCCCTCTTCCGATTTAAAATCGTTACCCCTTGTCCTGTCGCTACCTTTCCCGACAGAGAGTCCCTCTCCGGCTCTCCCGTAGGCTCCCTTCAGATATTGGAAGGCTGCTCTGAGGTCTCCCCGGAGCCTTCTCTTCTCCAGGCTGAACAACCCCAGCTCTCTCAGTCTCTCTTCACAGGGGAGGTGCTCCGTCCCTCCGATGGTTTTCGTGGCCCTCCGCTGGGCCCCTTCCAACAGGTCCACGTCCTTCCCGTGTCGAGGACTCCAAAGCTGGACACCGTACTCCAGGTGGGGTCTCGCGTGCGCAGAGTAGAGGGGGGTAGAATCGCCTCCCGTGACCCGCTGGCCACGCTTCTCTTGATGCAGCCCAGGGTGGGGTTGGCTTTCTGGGCTGCCAGCGCGCGTTGCCGGCTCGTACTGACGTGTAATAATGCTACTGACGTACCCTTACCAGCCTCGTGTTAAAAGAAGCAAGAAGCTGTAATATCCTTAATTTAGACAGTTTTTACGTGAAATGGTGCATCCTCACTGTTTTGTCACTTTCAGGAGCGAGCAATTGACCGAGAGCACGAGAGAGACCTTTTCCAGCAAGAGATAGGGAAGCCGGAACAACAGCTTAAGGTTCCACAAAGGATTCGGCCTGTCAGCGAGCATCAAACCGGAGAGGTAACGCGCGCTATTGCTTGTACTCAAGGGATCTAAATGGTACGCTGACAGCCGTTCGGATACCCTAGGGAAGCTGTCTTATGGTGTCCCTAACCTGCATCCGTTCGCAAGGCAGGAAAGGAAATCCCCCGAGATGAAAGGCTACGGTGTCGGGGGAACGTGGGGAAAGTGTGTTCTGGGTGTTTTTTGAGTCGGTCGGTTGGATGTTTTTAGTAGCAGACACACAGAAGCCTCGTAACTTTCAAAAAGACTCCCTCGCGTAACTTAATTTAGAAAATGGGGTTTTCAAAAGCCCGTGGAAACATTCAGGACTCCTGTAGCGATTCCCCCTGCTCTTGCGTCCTTTTGTGACATCCTGTTGGTAGCACGGGTACGGGCACCGCAGGAACGCAGTGACCAAGGGGTCACAGCCGAGACGTAGCGGCGCTCTCTGCGTGCGCCTCCCCGGGAGACGTCTGTCTCCCCTGAAACAATCTGGTGACCGCAGAAGGGCAGCTCGAGGAAGTCACAGCAACCTCTTAGGCCCAGCAAAAGCCAGAAAAGCGACAGCGGTGCAAACGCTGTGTATTGTGAAGCTTTTTGCCTGTTTTGTTTGGTGACCTTTGGGTCAATTAAACTGCATTTTATTTTTTGGTGGGTTTTCTCCTGTCTTGCTTTTAGAGCAAGGCTGATATTTTTGCGTGATTCTCTCGCCCGATTTTCAGTCTTCAGCTTCTTCTCAGGTGGCACTGCGATTTTCAAAGAAAAGCTCTTCCTTTCGGTTCAGTTCAGTTGCTGTCGTTCGGTTCTTAAATGGTAGCAACGTTTAGTATTCTATATTAGATAGTTTATGACCACAGACAGTAATGGGACATACATGGATAGACGTGAAATGTAAGTTGTCAAAATATTTATTGCCCTACAATTCTCGGAGGTAGGGGTGTGTTTCCTGGGGTTTCAAAATCTATTTCACTAAAAAGGTTTGTAACAAATCCTGCAAAGTGTTCAGCCCGTACCGGGCGACCTGGCTGTCGTCAGCCTGTGCGTACAAGGAGTGGTGGGCCATTAGCCGAATGTGTGTTAACCGACACGCGTGGAGCAATTCCGCATCCGTCTGCTTCTGTGGCAAAGCGGGTGCCCGCTCCTGTCCTACGGACACGTTCCACAGAGGGGGGAGGCACAATTAGTTTTCCTGAATCCGGGATGTTCGTTTTGAGTTCGTTTTGTGATGCGTCTCCTCATAATTTGAGGCATGGGCAGCGTGTGAATTCCTAGTTAAAATTCTCACAGTTAAAAAGGCAAAACTTCTCCCGAGAAAAAAAATTTCAAATTTGATTGCATAATGAAACGAGGCCTGTTTTTCTGCACAGAAACGATTTGTGCGAATCGTCCTGAATTACAAGCGTGTATACCCAGATGTGTACACTCCAAGTTGGCAGATAGGCTGCAGCAGCAATGTAAAGCATGCTTTAAGGTGAAAGATGGCTGTAACTGTGATGAAAACTTTAAGGTTCGTACTAGATGCTTTTAAAGTAGGATTTTTCACAGGCAGGCGCAGCGGCAATTTTAGAGCCGAGTGGTGCCGAATATTACCCATTTACAGACAGAATTCTCGGTACTGTCTTAGATTTACATCGAATTTCTATCAAATGAGCCACCTAGCCTTCCTATATAGTATATTTTGGTGCCCCGATATTACTTGGCGTATTTCATAAGTATACCTTTTATGGCCGTTTCTCGTGCTTTTCCGAGAGAGCTGCTTTACTTTTTCATAGTTGCACGGTTTTTGAATGCCTCTTCTGCCTTTCAGATCTTCTCTTTCTCCTACGCCTTAAATACTCGTACAAGAACGTGCAGAAAATGTTATGTGCAGCTGTAACGTGCTTTGGGGTTTTTTTTGGTAGGATGAAATGGAAATACTGGGACTGGCGATCCAGAAGTCTGAAGAAGCCACCGTAAAGGACCGTCCCAGTGACTACCGTCGAGTTAGGATTATTAAAAGCACCAAAGCGACACGCTCGTAGAGATGGGGACTACCTCTGGACACGTGTTAATCCCGGTCAGGTGTCCTCGGGATACAGATGGTCTGCGCTTCCTGCTCTGACAAGACAGAAGCGATGAGCTTCAGGATGAGCTCCTGAAGACAAGAAAGAGGCCAGGTGCCGGGGTTCTTGTCTCTTTGTTTGTTTGTTTGTTTGTTTGTTTTGGGCGGGGGGTGGCGGGCGGGCGGGCGGGCGTGTGGCTTCCAAAACAGGGTGCGCGGTTGACTGCAGGTGGCAGCCTGCAGAGCTCTTTTGCTGCCTGACCTCGCCTTTTCTTTGTCACTCCTCTTTCATGGCATCTGCGCTGAAAGCCGGGGCGGTCAACGAAGAGACGTGGACAAAACGGGACGAACCGGCGCCGCTTCTGCCTGTTTTCCAGGCTTTGCCACGAACCAAGGAGCATCATCAGCCTCGTCACTGGTGGCGGCGAGTCCTGAGGTGGCTTAGGTGAGTCGAGCCTTCCAGGAACGTCCGTTGTCCGTAGCCTACGGCGTGTCATTTGGACGTCAGTCGGAAGGAGGTTTCTCTTTCTGAAAGGGCACCGGTTTCTCGTGCCAAGCGGTTGCCTCTCCTGAAGTTCCCACGAGAGGGGATCCTCGGAGACGATGCGCTGGGCAGCAGAAGTCATCAGCGAGGAGACGTCGCGCGCTCTATTAAATAGGGACAAAAAGAAAGACGATGTCCTTCCAAAGGCCCGAGCGCGGCACCTCTTCCGACGGCCGATGGCATGGCCGGCCTTTGGGCTCTGGGTCCCCCGTAACAGCGGGGACACGGCCAAACCCTGTTCCTCTGCGTGTTCGGCACAGCCAAAAGCCTTGGCCGGTCCGCCGGTCGTTTTCGGTAGCCTGGTGGACTGCGGCACCGGGGATTGGATTTCCCCCCGCCAAAAGTACAGCCGTTTGGGGAATCTCTTACCTTCCTGGTTTTTTCTATCGTAAAGGAGACTTTAAAAAAAGGGTTAAAGTCGTATAACGTGCAAACTGACTTGCAGGCTTTAAACGGCAACCGTCCACTGGCTGTAGCCTACAGCGTCTTAGGCGTCCCTAAGCGGCGAGGTATTTGTTCCAAATCTTTGAAAAGAGAGGCGACTGAAGGTAACGGGTTGGGTTTTTGGTTGGGTTTTTTTTCTAGTTTTTTTGTTTTTTGTTTTTCCCCCCCCTTTTCTTTAGGCGGAGCGCTCTGAAGAACCTGATTTCTGCCTGGCTTTCAGCGTCGCGTTTCCCCGGCAGTGCGGTAGCATCTCTCTCGGGCAGTGCCGCCGGCCAGATGTCCCTCCTCCTTGGGTAGGAGAGAAAGCAGCCCCCGGTCAAATGACAACTGCGCGTTCTGGAGACGGAGAGCGCAACGGTGGGGGTTCGGAGCTGTGCCAGTTGAATTAGCGCCGAAGAAAAAGTCCGAGGCTTTTCTAGCGTGAGTATTTTTCTTGGCCGTATCTAAACGCGCGCAGAGCTTTCCAGCGGCAGGGAAAGGGAAGGGAGGAGGCGCTTCCCCCCAGCGGGCGGAGGGTTTGTTACGCTGTTAGGCTGAGAAGGTGTTGCAAGTGGCACGGGTCAGTCTGAATAGGGACCTGAAGCGTCGGGATGGCTCCGGCTTTGGCAGGCCGTGCCGTCTTTGGAGCGGAGCTGTTTCCCCGCAATCCTCCTGTAGCTCAGCTCCTGTCCTGTCCCTCGGCCGGAGGGAATTCCTCTACTCTCTTCGGTGCTCTTTCGTTTGATGATGCTGATCTCCGGTTGGGGTTTGCTGTTTGTTTTGCAGGTGCCTCGTTGTCCGCGTCTCGTGCTGCTCGACAGATGCCCCGGCCCGGGTTTGCAGCCGGTGGTGGAGCCGCCTGAGGGGAAGGGGCCAGCCCTGGGTCTGGTCGTTCGGTGCATTTTTTGGGGCGAATTAAAAAAACCGGGGTGTGTGTGTGTGGGGGGGTGGTGGTGTGATGATGTCATTTGGGGCAGCCGGATGTCAGCGGGGGAGCGACGGTGCGGCGGAGGAGCAGGTGAGTGGGGGTTAAGTGGGGTTCCCCCCACAAGAGGGTGGGTCACGGCCCCCAAACGCCTGAAAACTTGGTGCGGGGCAGGTGGTTGGGGTTTTGGGCGGTGGTGTTTAAAAAATGTTAAAAGCTGTATATGCGGGGGTGAGGCATTGGAGTAGAGAACAATCTCTCATTTTTCTGTGTGTTGAAAAATAATATTCCCTTACGTATATAAAAGGAGTTCCAAATACCAACCCGTATCTCTAAAGATTCTGTATTATTTAATGGGAGTTTAGACGACGGAAAGATTTTTTTAAAAGATTTATTTATAAAGAGAGATTGAAGCGTCAAAGCGGATGTCTGGACAGGTCGCTAGTCCAATTGGATGTTGTCTATCTATCGTGCGTGTTAATCTGTAAGTCTAAACAGATGTGACTCTTAGCAGACGTTCTGTCGAAGTGTATCAAGAGCATCCGTTTTCCCTAAGTCTTACCCACGGGTCGGTCAGTGCGGAGGCGTAAACGCCTGTGCTGTAGATGGTTCCAGACTGCAAAGAGAGCCTATCGCTAGAAGGGATTTCCAAACTGGCCCTCCCCTCTGCTCTCTCTTGCCGGCGTCCAAGCGCTTTCAAAAGCGCTTTAAGCAGGAGTGTTGATTCCCAGGAGGATAGGGAAGCTCTACAGAGAGACTTAGGTAGATTGGATCGTTGGGCCAACATCAGTGGTATGAGTTTCAAGAAGGGCAAGTGCCAGGTTCTGCGCGTGGGCCACAATAACCCCGAGCAGCGCTACAGGCTTGGGGAAACGTGGCTGGAAAACCACCTGGAAGAAAGAGACCTGGGGGTGCTAATGGACAAGCGGCTGAACGTGAGCCGGCAGTGTGCCCAGGTGGCCACGAAAGCCAACGGCATCCTGGCTTGTATTAGAAACAGCGTGAGCAGCAGAAGTAGGGAGGCGATTGTGCCCCTGTACTCGGCACTGGTGAGGCCACACCTGGAGTATTGCGTCCGGTTTTGGGCACCTCAATCCAAGAGAGATGTCGAGGTGCTGGAGCGAGTGCAGAGGAGGGCAACGAAGCTGGTGAAGGGCCTGGAAAACAAATCCTATGAAGAGCGGTTGAAGGAGCTGGGACTGTTTAGTATGAGGAAGAGGGGGCTGAGGGGAGACCTCGTCACTCTCTTAACACTACTTGAAAGGACACTGTAGAGAGGTCGGTGCTGGTCTCCTGGCACAGGTAGGTAACGACAGAACGAGAGGGAACGGCTTCAAGCTCCAACAGGGTAGGTTTAGACTGGACATTAGGAAAGAATGTTTCACAGAGGGAGTGGTCGGGCATTGGAACAGGCTACCCAGGGAGGTGGTCGAGTCACCATCCCTGGATGTGTTTAAGAACCGTCGAGATGTGGTGTTGGGGGATATGGTGTAGGGGAGAACTTTGTAGAGTAGGGTAGATGGTTGGACTCGATGATGCCAAGGGTCTCTTGCAACCTAGACGATTCTATGATTCTATGAAAAGCAGCCCCTTCCCCCGTTTCCCCTCCCGCCCTGGGGAGCTGGATCGGTGCAGCGGGACAGGAGGAAAAAAACCCAGCCCCGTTTTCCTGCAGGGACGCAAAGCTCCCCGATGTCTCTGTGGTGGATAAGGCGGCACCCCCGCCTGCCTTCCTGGACGCCGGCGGACTGGCTGCTGTCGCCCCCACGGCCCCCGGGGCCACGCGCAGAGCGCCGCGGCGTCCCTGGGGCTGGTTGCGGGGCGAACACCGGAGGTTTTTGGCGCCGAGGCGACGGCTGCGGCTGCCCGGACTGCGAGCGGGGACAGGGCAGAGAGCGGGAAGGCCTGCCCGCCGGTAAGTGGTCACGGTCCCTGGGTGGAGGGAAGCGGGCTGAGAGCGGTCACCGCTCATGGCCCCGGTGAGGTCTCAGAGGGGGACAAGGAAGGGGGCGTGGGCGTGGGCGCTGTCCGGCTGCCCGGTGCTTTCCGGCCGCTGCGGACCGGTCCGCAGCGATTTCTGGGCTGGCCGCCGTTTTCCCCCGGCCCCCTCCGGTTCCGGAGCGGCTCGGCCCGCCCATACCGCGCGCCCATTGGTCGCGGTGCCGTAAGCGGCGTCCGTCCTCTAGGAGCCCCCGTCCCATTGGTCGATCGCGCCGTCAATCTCCAGCGCCTCCCAGTCCGGCCAATCGGAGCGCGGCAGGCGATCCGACCAATCGGAGCGGGGCGGTCGCGTTGTGATTGGCTCGTCCTCCTGTCAATCCGCCCGGGGGCGGTTGCCATGGTGAGGAAGCCCCGCCTGGTCGCGCATGCGCAGTAGTAAGGACGGCGCCGCCCTCACTACTGCGCATGCGCCACCGGGCGGGGCGTCCTCACCATGGCAACCGCCCCCTGGCGGATTGACAGGAGGACGAGCCAATCACAGCGCGACCGCCGCGCTCCGATTGGTCGGATCGCCTGCCGCGCTCCGATTGGCCGGGGTGGGAGGCGCTGAAGATTGACGGCGCGACCGACCAATGGGACGGGCTCCCCGAGGACGGAAGCCGCTTCCGGCGCCGTGACCAATGGGCGCGCCGCATGGGCGGGCCGAGCCGCTCCGGAAGCGGAGGGGGCCGGGGGAAAATGGCGGCGCGCGCGGAAGCGGCTGCGGCGCGGCGCGGCGCGGACCGCACCGCACCGCACCGGACCGGCGCGGGCGGAAAGCACCGGGCAGCCGGACAGCGTCGCGGTGCCGCTGGACAGCGTCGCGAGGCAGCTGGACAGCGTCGAGGCCAGCGGGGGGGCGCGGGGAAGGCGGCCGGGGTCCCGAGGCGGCTCCGAGGGGAGACGGCGTTGCGGGGGGGCGGGCTGAGGCGTCTGGGGAGGTGCTCGCGGCTCCCGGGGCTGGCAAACGGGCTCGCGTGGCTGGTGTTGGGGCTTCAGCCGGAGAGGGAGTCGTGTGGCTTTGGGCTGAGGGGCGGGGGTGGAGTCCGGCGTTTTGGGGACTTGCGCAGAGGCTCAGCGGCTGGGTTTTGGGGCTCGGAAGGGGGCAGTAAGTGATGCGGTTTGGGGGCGGAGAGCAGAAGCCGTTTTGGCTGGTTCTGCAGGGGGGGTGGGCAGGAGGGTGTTGGGGGCTGCGGGGGAAAGCAGGGGCTGGGCGGGCTGTGGGGTGCTCAAACAGCAGGTGAGGTTTTCAAATCTGCAACTTGTAACTGTTGCAGCTTTATTCTGGCTTCCTCCATTTTTGCAAAAGCTTCTGTTGCTAGACAGAGCATTCCTCTGTGTATCAGCTACTTGAGCTAGTTTATTTCAATGCGTCTGATCAGGTTTGTCTGTTCAGCAAAGTGGCATTTAAAGGTGACGTTTCACCGGATGCCAGCGGCTGTGCCTTATTTCCAGTATAAAGATGTATTCCCCAAATATCAGAGTGGGATATAACAACTGCAGCTGGTCAAAAGTAACACTGAAATGCAAAATTTAGAATTTCTTTTTTCCCATTGGCTCCTCCTCAGTATGAACACAAAGTTAATTTCTATTCTTAATTCCTATTTATGCTACATATATGAAGGATGAACGCGAGGAAAGGAGACCATAAAATACTGGCCTATTGCTATTTGTATGCTGTGCTTTGAACAGAAGAGACAAAACTGTCCTTTTTGTGAAATAATACTGGCTGTATCAGTGCCGTCCTCGTGTTTTTATTCAAAAATGTGAGATTTGTTGCCCCGAATGGTGAGAGTAGTTTTTGTTAATGGAAGTCGCAAGAGGTTCTGCCACCTTAAAAACCATAGAATCGTAGAATGGTTAGAATTGGAAGGGACCTTCAAGATCATCGTGTTGCAGCCCCCCTGCCTTGGGCAGGGACGCCTCCACTAGAGCGGGTTGCTCAAAGCCCCGTCCAGCCTGGCCTTAAACACTTCCAGGGATGGGGCATCCACAGCTTCCCCGGGCAACCTGTTCCAGTGCCTCACCACCCTCACGGTAAAGAATTTCCTCCTAATATCTAGTCTGAATCTCCCCTCTTCCGATTTAAAATCGTTACCCCTTGTCCTGTCGCTACCTTTCCCGACAGAGAGTCCCTCTCCGGCTCTCCCGTAGGCTCCCTTCAGATATTGGAAGGCTGCTCTGAGGTCTCCCCGGAGCCTTCTCTTCTCCAGGCTGAACAACCCCAGCTCTCTCAGTCTCTCTTCACAGGGGAGGTGCTCCGTCCCTCCGATGGTTTTCGTGGCCCTCCGCTGGGCCCCTTCCAACAGGTCCACGTCCTTCCCGTGTCGAGGACTCCAAAGCTGGACACCGTACTCCAGGTGGGGTCTCGCGTGCGCAGAGTAGAGGGGGGTAGAATCGCCTCCCGTGACCCGCTGGCCACGCTTCTCTTGATGCAGCCCAGGGTGGGGTTGGCTTTCTGGGCTGCCAGCGCGCGTTGCCGGCTCGTACTGACGTGTAATAATGCTACTGACGTACCCTTACCAGCCTCGTGTTAAAAGAAGCAAGAAGCTGTAATATCCTTAATTTAGACAGTTTTTACGTGAAATGGTGCATCCTCACTGTTTTGTCACTTTCAGGAGCGAGCAATTGACCGAGAGCACGAGAGAGACCTTTTCCAGCAAGAGATAGGGAAGCCGGAACAACAGCTTAAGGTTCCACAAAGGATTCGGCCTGTCAGCGAGCATCAAACCGGAGAGGTAACGCGCGCTATTGCTTGTACTCAAGGGATCTAAATGGTACGCTGACAGCCGTTCGGATACCCTAGGGAAGCTGTCTTATGGTGTCCCTAACCTGCATCCGTTCGCAAGGCAGGAAAGGAAATCCCCCGAGATGAAAGGCTACGGTGTCGGGGGAACGTGGGGAAAGTGTGTTCTGGGTGTTTTTTGAGTCGGTCGGTTGGATGTTTTTAGTAGCAGACACACAGAAGCCTCGTAACTTTCAAAAAGACTCCCTCGCGTAACTTAATTTAGAAAATGGGGTTTTCAAAAGCCCGTGGAAACATTCAGGACTCCTGTAGCGATTCCCCCTGCTCTTGCGTCCTTTTGTGACATCCTGTTGGTAGCACGGGTACGGGCACCGCAGGAACGCAGTGACCAAGGGGTCACAGCCGAGACGTAGCGGCGCTCTCTGCGTGCGCCTCCCCGGGAGACGTCTGTCTCCCCTGAAACAATCTGGTGACCGCAGAAGGGCAGCTCGAGGAAGTCACAGCAACCTCTTAGGCCCAGCAAAAGCCAGAAAAGCGACAGCGGTGCAAACGCTGTGTATTGTGAAGCTTTTTGCCTGTTTTGTTTGGTGACCTTTGGGTCAATTAAACTGCATTTTATTTTTTGGTGGGTTTTCTCCTGTCTTGCTTTTAGAGCAAGGCTGATATTTTTGCGTGATTCTCTCGCCCGATTTTCAGTCTTCAGCTTCTTCTCAGGTGGCACTGCGATTTTCAAAGAAAAGCTCTTCCTTTCGGTTCAGTTCAGTTGCTGTCGTTCGGTTCTTAAATGGTAGCAACGTTTAGTATTCTATATTAGATAGTTTATGACCACAGACAGTAATGGGACATACATGGATAGACGTGAAATGTAAGTTGTCAAAATATTTATTGCCCTACAATTCTCGGAGGTAGGGGTGTGTTTCCTGGGGTTTCAAAATCTATTTCACTAAAAAGGTTTGTAACAAATCCTGCAAAGTGTTCAGCCCGTACCGGGCGACCTGGCTGTCGTCAGCCTGTGCGTACAAGGAGTGGTGGGCCATTAGCCGAATGTGTGTTAACCGACACGCGTGGAGCAATTCCGCATCCGTCTGCTTCTGTGGCAAAGCGGGTGCCCGCTCCTGTCCTACGGACACGTTCCACAGAGGGGGGAGGCACAATTAGTTTTCCTGAATCCGGGATGTTCGTTTTGAGTTCGTTTTGTGATGCGTCTCCTCATAATTTGAGGCATGGGCAGCGTGTGAATTCCTAGTTAAAATTCTCACAGTTAAAAAGGCAAAACTTCTCCCGAGAAAAAAAATTTCAAATTTGATTGCATAATGAAACGAGGCCTGTTTTTCTGCACAGAAACGATTTGTGCGAATCGTCCTGAATTACAAGCGTGTATACCCAGATGTGTACACTCCAAGTTGGCAGATAGGCTGCAGCAGCAATGTAAAGCATGCTTTAAGGTGAAAGATGGCTGTAACTGTGATGAAAACTTTAAGGTTCGTACTAGATGCTTTTAAAGTAGGATTTTTCACAGGCAGGCGCAGCGGCAATTTTAGAGCCGAGTGGTGCCGAATATTACCCATTTACAGACAGAATTCTCGGTACTGTCTTAGATTTACATCGAATTTCTATCAAATGAGCCACCTAGCCTTCCTATATAGTATATTTTGGTGCCCCGATATTACTTGGCGTATTTCATAAGTATACCTTTTATGGCCGTTTCTCGTGCTTTTCCGAGAGAGCTGCTTTACTTTTTCATAGTTGCACGGTTTTTGAATGCCTCTTCTGCCTTTCAGATCTTCTCTTTCTCCTACGCCTTAAATACTCGTACAAGAACGTGCAGAAAATGTTATGTGCAGCTGTAACGTGCTTTGGGGTTTTTTTTGGTAGGATGAAATGGAAATACTGGGACTGGCGATCCAGAAGTCTGAAGAAGCCACCGTAAAGGACCGTCCCAGTGACTACCGTCGAGTTAGGATTATTAAAAGCACCAAAGCGACACGCTCGTAGAGATGGGGACTACCTCTGGACACGTGTTAATCCCGGTCAGGTGTCCTCGGGATACAGATGGTCTGCGCTTCCTGCTCTGACAAGACAGAAGCGATGAGCTTCAGGATGAGCTCCTGAAGACAAGAAAGAGGCCAGGTGCCGGGGTTCTTGTCTCTTTGTTTGTTTGTTTGTTTGTTTGTTTTGGGCGGGGGGTGGCGGGCGGGCGGGCGGGCGTGTGGCTTCCAAAACAGGGTGCGCGGTTGACTGCAGGTGGCAGCCTGCAGAGCTCTTTTGCTGCCTGACCTCGCCTTTTCTTTGTCACTCCTCTTTCATGGCATCTGCGCTGAAAGCCGGGGCGGTCAACGAAGAGACGTGGACAAAACGGGACGAACCGGCGCCGCTTCTGCCTGTTTTCCAGGCTTTGCCACGAACCAAGGAGCATCATCAGCCTCGTCACTGGTGGCGGCGAGTCCTGAGGTGGCTTAGGTGAGTCGAGCCTTCCAGGAACGTCCGTTGTCCGTAGCCTACGGCGTGTCATTTGGACGTCAGTCGGAAGGAGGTTTCTCTTTCTGAAAGGGCACCGGTTTCTCGTGCCAAGCGGTTGCCTCTCCTGAAGTTCCCACGAGAGGGGATCCTCGGAGACGATGCGCTGGGCAGCAGAAGTCATCAGCGAGGAGACGTCGCGCGCTCTATTAAATAGGGACAAAAAGAAAGACGATGTCCTTCCAAAGGCCCGAGCGCGGCACCTCTTCCGACGGCCGATGGCATGGCCGGCCTTTGGGCTCTGGGTCCCCCGTAACAGCGGGGACACGGCCAAACCCTGTTCCTCTGCGTGTTCGGCACAGCCAAAAGCCTTGGCCGGTCCGCCGGTCGTTTTCGGTAGCCTGGTGGACTGCGGCACCGGGGATTGGATTTCCCCCCGCCAAAAGTACAGCCGTTTGGGGAATCTCTTACCTTCCTGGTTTTTTCTATCGTAAAGGAGACTTTAAAAAAAGGGTTAAAGTCGTATAACGTGCAAACTGACTTGCAGGCTTTAAACGGCAACCGTCCACT
>NW_027414135.1:0-109899 GCF_964106895.1 Numenius arquata
GGGGTTGTTCAGCCTGGAGAAGAGAAGGCTCCGGGGAGACCTCAGAGCAGCCTTCCAATATCTGAAGGGAGCCTACGGGAGAGCCGGAGAGGGACTCTCTGTCGGGAAAGGTAGCGACAGGACAAGGGGTAACGGTTTTAAATCGGAAGAGGGGAGATTCAGACTAGATGTTAGGAGGAAATTCTTTACCGTGAGGGTGGTGAGGCACTGGAACAGGTTGCCCGGGGAAGCTGTGGATGCCCCATCCCTGGAAGTGTTTAAGGCCAGGCTGGACGGGGCTTTGAGCAACCCGCTCTAGTGGAGGCGTCCCTGCCCAAGGCAGGGGGGCTGCAACACGATGATCTTGAAGGTCCCTTCCAACTCTAACCATTCTATGATTCTATGGTTTTTAAGGTGGCAGAACCTCTTGCGACTTCCATTAACAAAAACTACTCTCACCATTCGGGGCAACAAATCTCACATTTTTGAATAAAAACACGAGGACGGCACTGATACAGCCAGTATTATTTCACAAAAAGGACAGTTTTGTCTCTTCTGTTCAAAGCACAGCATACAAATAGCAATAGGCCAGTATTTTATGGTCTCCTTTCCTCGCGTTCATCCTTCATATATGTAGCATAAATAGGAATTAAGAATAGAAATTAACTTTGTGTTCATACTGAGGAGGAGCCAATGGGAAAAAAGAAATTCTAAATTTTGCATTTCAGTGTTACTTTTGACCAGCTGCAGTTGTTATATCCCACTCTGATATTTGGGGAATACATCTTTATACTGGAAATAAGGCACAGCCGCTGGCATCCGGTGAAACGTCACCTTTAAATGCCACTTTGCTGAACAGACAAACCTGATCAGACGCATTGAAATAAACTAGCTCAAGTAGCTGATACACAGAGGAATGCTCTGTCTAGCAACAGAAGCTTTTGCAAAAATGGAGGAAGCCAGAACAAAGCTGCAACAGTTACAAGTTGCAGATTTGAAAACCTCACCTGCTGTTTGAGCACCCCGCAGCCCGCCCAGCCCCTGCTTTCCCCCGCAGCCTCCAACGCCCTCCTGCCCACCCCCCCTGCAGAACCAGCCAAAACGGCTTCTGCTCTCCGCCCCCAAACCGCATCACTTACTGCCCCCTTCCGAGCCCCAAAACCCAGCCGCTGAGCCTCTGCTCGAGTCCCCAAAACGCCGGACTCCACCCCCGCCCCTCAGCCCAAAGCCACACGACTCCCTCTCCGGCTGAAGCCCCAACACCAGCCACGCGAGCCCGTTTGCCAGCCCCAGGAGCCGCGAGCACCTCCCCAGACGCCTCAGCCCGCCCCCCCGCAACGCCGTCTCCCCTCGGAGCCGCCTCGGGACCCCGGCCGCCTTCCCCGCGCCCCCCCGCTGGCCTCGACGCTGTCCAGCTGCCTCGCGACGCTGTCCAGCTGCCTCGCGACGCTGTCCAGCTGCCTCGCGACGCTGTCCAGCGGCACCGCGACGCTGTCCAGCGGCACCGCGACGCTGTCCGGCTGCCCGGTGCTTTCCGCCCGCGCCGGTCCGGTGCGGTGCGGTCCGCGCCGCGCCGCGCCGCAGCCGCTTCTGCGCGCGCCGCCATTTTCCCCCGGCCCCCTCCGCTTCCGGAGCGGCTCGGCCCGCCCATGCGGCGCGCCCATTGGTCACGGGGCCGGAAGCGGCTTCCGTCCTCGGGGAGCCCGTCCCATTGGTCGGTCGCGCCGTCAATCTTCAGCGCCTCCCACCCCGGCCAATCGGAGCGCGGCAGGCGATCCGACCAATCGGAGCGCGGCGGTCGCGCTGTGATTGGCTCGTCCTCCTGTCAATCGGCCAGGGGGCGGTTGCCATGGTGAGGACGCCCCGCCCGGTGGCGCATGCGCAGTAGTGAGGGCGGCGCCGTCCTTACTACTGCGCATGCGCGACCAGGCGGGGCTTCCTCACCATGGCAACCGCCCCCCGGGCGGATTGACAGGAGGACGAGCCAATCACAACGCGACCGCCGCGCTCCGATTGGTCGGATCGCCTGCCGCGCTCCGATTGGCCGGAGTGGGACGTCAATGGCGGTTGCCATGGTGAGGAAGCCCCGCCCGGTCGCGCATGCGCAGTAGTGAGGGCGGCGCCGTGCTCGCTACTGCCCCCTCGTGGACAAAAAGCGGTACTGCAGGTACGCAGGTACAGGGCGGGGGGGGGGGGGGGGGGGGGGGACACGCGCATGCCCAGTAGAAAGGGGGGCGCTGCGCTCGCCGCCGCTGCCGCCCGTGCCAGCAGAAACCGGCGGTGCGGCTCGGGGAGCGGGGGGAGGCGGGACCGGGGAAGGTTCCCTTTTCCCCAAATTGGGGAAAATGTTATTCATGTTCGGGGTTCAATTTGGGGGTTCAATTTACGGTTCTGCAGCGTCAGCCCCCGCATGGGCGCCGTCCCCGGCGGCGGGGAAGGGCAAGAAAAACCCTAACAAAACCCTGAAGTCTTTTCCGTTGCGGAAAAGCACCGAAAAAAACCCCAAATTGAATAATTTTCCCCAATTTGGGGAAAATGGAACCTCCCAGGGCTCCGCCTTCCCCCCCCGCATCCGCCGAGCTGCAGCGCCGGTTTCTGCTGGCACGGGCGGCAGCGGCGAGCGCAGCGCCCCCCCCCCCCCCCCGTCCACTGCGCATGCGGCCGGACCCCCCTACCCCCGTACCTGCAGTACCGCTTTTTGTCCACAAGCGGCGGCAGCAGCGAGGGCGGCGCCACTCTTTCCACTGCGCATGCGCGCCCCCCACCTGCAGTACCGATTTTTGTCCACAAGGCGGCAGTAGCGAACACGGCGTCGCCCTTACTACTGCGCATGCGCGACCAGGCGGGGCTTCCTCACCATGGCAACCGCCCCCGGGCGGATTGACAGGAGGACGAGCCAATCACAACGCGACCGCCGCGCTCCGATTGGTCGGATCGCCTGCCGCGCTCCGATTGGCCGGAGTGGGACGTCAATGGCGGTTGCCATGGTGAGGACGCCCCGCCCGGTGGCGCATGCGCAGTAGTGAGGGCGGCGCCGTCCTTACTACTGCGCATGCGCGACCGGGCGGGGCTTCTTCACCATGGCAACCGCCCCCGGGCGGATTGACAGGAGGACGAGCCAATCACAACGCGACCGCCCCGCTCCGATTGGTCGGATCGCCTGCCGCGCTCCGATTGGCCGGACTGGGAGGCGCTGGAGATTGACGGCGCGATCGACCAATGGGACGGGGGCTCCTAGAGGACGGACGCCGCTTACGGCACCGCGACCAATGGGCGCGCGGTATGGGCGGGCCGAGCCGCTCCGGAACCGGAGGGGGCCGGGGGAAAACGGCGGCCAGCCCAGAAATCGCTGCGGACCGGTCCGCAGCGGCCGGAAAGCACCGGGCAGCGCCCACGCCCCCTTCCTTGTCCCCCTCTGAGACCTCACCGGGGCCATGAGCGGTGACCGCTCTCAGCCCGCTTCCCTCCACCCAGGGACCGTGACCACTTACCGGCGGGCAGGCCTTCCCGCTCTCTGCCCTGTCCCCGCTCGCAGTCCGGGCAGCCGCAGCCGTCGCCTCGGCGCCAAAAACCTCCGGTGTTCGCCCCGCAACCAGCCCCAGGGACGCCGCGGCGCTCTGCGCGTGGCCCCGGGGGCCGTGGGGGCGACAGCAGCCAGTCCGCCGGCGTCCAGGAAGGCAGGCGGGGGTGCCGCCTTATCCACCACAGAGACATCGGGGAGCTTTGCGTCCCTGCAGGAAAACGGGGCTGCGTTTTTTTCCTCCTGTCCCGCTGCACCGATCCAGCTCCCCAGGGCGGGAGGGGAAACGGGGGAAGGGGCTGCTTTTCATAGAATCATAGAATCGTCTAGGTTGCAAGAGACCCTTGGGATCATCGAGTCCAACCATCTACCCTACTCTACAAAGTTCTCCCCTACACCATATCCCCCAACACCACATCTCAACGGTTCTTAAACACATCCGGGGATGGTGACTCGACCACCTCCCTGGGTAGCCTGTTCCAATGCCCGACCACTCCCTCTGTGAAACATTCTTTCCTAATGTCCAGTCTAAACCTACCCTGTTGGAGCTTGAAGCCGTTCCCTCTCGTTCTGTCATTACCTACCCGTGCCAGGAGACCAGCACCGACCTCTCTACAGTGTCCTTTCAAGTAGGTTTAGAGAGTGACGAGGTCTCCCCTCAGCCCCCTCTTCCTCATACTAAACAGTCCCAGCTCCTTCAACCGCTCTTCATAGGATTTGTTTTCCAGGCCCTTCACCAGCTTCGTTGCCCTCCTCTGCACTCGCTCCAGCACCTCGACATCTCTCTTGGATTGAGGTGCCCAAAACCGGACGCAATACTCCAGGTGCGGCCTCACCAGTGCCGAGTACAGGGGCACAATCGCCTCCCTACTTCTGCTGCTCACACTGTTTCTAATACAAGCCAGGATGCCGTTGGCTTTCGTGGCCACCTGGGCACACTGCCGGCTCACGTTCAGCCGCTTGTCCATTAGAACCCCCAGGTCTCTTTCTTCCAGGTGGTTTTCCAGCCACATTTCCCCAAGCCTGTAGCGCTGCTCGGGGTTATTGTGGCCCACGCGCAGAACCTGGCGCTCGCCCTTGTTGAAACTCATACCACTGATGTTGGCCCAACGATCCAATCTACCTAAGTCTCTCTGTAGAGCTTCCCTATCCTCCTGGGAATCAACACTCCTGCTTAAAGCGCTTTTGAAAGCGCTTGGACGCCGGCAAGAGAGAGCAGAGGGGAGGGCCAGTTTGGAAATCCCTTCTAGCGATAGGCTCTCTTTGCAGTCTGGAACCATCTACAGCACAGGCGTTTACGCCTCCGCACTGACCGACCCGTGGGTAAGACTTAGGGAAAACGGATGCTCTTGATACACTTCGACAGAACGTCTGCTAAGAGTCACATCTGTTTAGACTTACAGATTAACACGCACGATAGACAACATCCAATTGGACTAGCGACCTGTCCAGACATCCGCTTTGACGCTTCAATCTCTCTTTATAAATAAATCTTTTAAAAAATCTTTCCGTCGTCTAAACTCCCATTAAATAATACAGAATCCTTAGAGATACGGGTTGGTATTTTGAACTCCTTTTATATACGTAAGGGAATATTATTTTTCAACACACAGAAAAATGAGAGATTGTTCTCTACTCCAATGCCTCACCCCCACATATACAGCTTTTAACATTTTTTAAACACCACCGCCCAAAACCCCAACCACCTGCCCCGCACCAAGTTTTCAGGCGTTTGGGGGCCGTGACCCACCCTCTTGTGGGGGGAACCCCACTTAACCCCCACTCACCTGCTCCTCCGCCGCACCGTCGCTCCCCCGCTGACATCCGGCTGCCCCAAATGACATCATCACACACACACACACACACACACCCCCCCCCCACGCACCGGTTTTTTTAATTCGCCCCAAAAAATGCACCGAACGACCAGACCCAGGGCTGGCCCCTTCCCCTCAGGCGGCTCCACCACCGGCTGCAAACCCGGGCCGGGGCATCTGTCGAGCAGCACGAGACGCGGACAACGAGGCACCTGCAAAACAAACAGCAAACCCCAACCGGAGATCAGCATCATCAAACGAAAGAGCACCGAAGAGAGTAGAGGAATTCCCTCCGGCCGAGGGACAGGACAGGAGCTGAGCTACAGGAGGATTGCGGGGAAACAGCTCCGCTCCAAAGACGGCACGGCCTGCCAAAGCCGGAGCCATCCCGACGCTTCAGGTCCCTATTCAGACTGACCCGTGCCACTTGCAACACCTTCTCAGCCTAACAGCGTAACAAACCCTCCGCCCGCTGGGGGGACGCGCCTCCTCCCTTCCCTTTCCCTGCCGCTGGAAAGCTCTGCGCGCGTTTAGATACGGCCAAGAAAAATACTCACGCTAGAAAAGCCTCGGGTTTTTTCTTCGGCGCTAATTCAACTGGCACAGCTCCGAACCCCCACCGTTGCGCTCTCCGTCTCCAGAACGCGCAGTTGTCATTTGACCGGGGGCTGCTTTCTCTCCTACCCAAGGAGGAGGGACATCTGGCCGGCGGCACTGCCCGAGAGAGATGCTACCGCACTGCCGGGGAAACGCGACGCTGAAAGCCAGGCAGAAATCAGGTTCTTCAGAGCGCTCCGCCTAAAGAAAAGGGGGGGGAAAAACAAAAAACAAAAAAACTAGAAAAAAAACCCAACCAAAAACCCAACCCGTTACCTTCAGTCGCCTCTCTTTTCAAAGATTTGGAACAAATACCTCGCCGCTTAGGGACGCCTAAGACGCTGTAGGCTACAGCCGGTGGACGGTTGCCGTTTAAAGCCTGCAAGTCAGTTTGCACGTTATACGACTTTAACCCTTTTTTTAAAGTCTCCTTTACGATAGAAAAAACCAGGAAGGTAAGAGATTCCCCAAACGGCTGTACTTTTGGCGGGGGGAAATCCAATCCCCGGTGCTGCGATCCACCAGGCTACCGAAAACGACCGGCGGACCGGCCAAGGCTTTTGGCTGTGCCGAACACGCAGAGGAACAGGGTTTGGCCGTGTCCCCGCTGTTACGGGGGACCCAGAGCCCAAAGGCCGGCCATGCCATCGGCCGTCGGAAGAGGTGCCGCGCTCGGGCCTTTGGAAGGACATCGTCTTTCTTTTTGTCCCTATTTAATAGAGCGCGCGACGTCTCCTCGCTGATGACTTCTGCTGCCCAGCGCATCGTCTCCGAGGATCCCCTCTCGTGGGAACTTCAGGAGAGGCAACCGCTTGGCACGAGAAACCGGTTCCCTTTCAGAAAGGGAAACCTCCTTCCGACTGACGTCCAAATGACACGCCGTAGGCTACGGACAACGGACGTTCCTGGAAGGCTCGACTCACCTAAGCCACCTCAGGACTCGCCGCCACCAGTGACGAGGCTGATGATGCTCCTTGGTTCGTGGCAAAGCCTGGAAAACAGGCAGAAGCGGCGCCGGTTCGTCCCGTTTTGTCCACGTCTCTTCGTTGACCGCCCCGGCTTTCAGCGCAGATGCCATGAAAGAGGAGTGACAAAGAAAAGGCGAGGTCAGGCAGCAGAAGAGCTCTGCAGGCTGCCACCTGCAGTCAACCGCGCACCCTGTTTTGGAAGCCACACGCCCGCCCGCCCGCCCGCCACCCCCCGCCCAAAACAAACAAACAAACAAACAAACAAAGAGACAAGAACCCCGGCACCTGGCCTCTTTCTTGTCTTCAGGAGCTCATCCTGAAGCTCATCGCTTCTGTCTTGTCAGAGCAGGAAGCGCAGACCATCTGTATCCCGAGGACACCTGACCGGGATTAACACGTGTCCAGAGGCAGTCCCCATCTCTACGAGCGTGTCGCTTTGGTGCTTTTAATAATCCTAACTCGACGGTAGTCACTGGGACGGTCCTTTACGGTGGCTTCTTCAGACTTCTGGATCGCCAGTCCCAGTATTTCCATTTCATCCTACCAAAAAAAACCCCAAAGCACGTTACAGCTGCACATAACATTTTCTGCACGTTCTTGTACGAGTATTTAAGGCGTAGGAGAAAGAGAAGATCTGAAAGGCAGAAGAGGCATTCAAAAACCGTGCAACTATGAAAAAGTAAAGCAGCTCTCTCGGAAAAGCACGAGAAACGGCCATAAAAGGTATACTTATGAAATACGCCAAGTAATATCGGGGCACCAAAATATACTATATAGGAAGGCTAGGTGGCTCATTTGATAGAAATTCGATGTAAATCTAAGACAGTACCGAGAATTCTGTCTGTAAATGGGTAATATTCGGCACCACTCGGCTCTAAAATTGCCGCTGCGCCTGCCTGTTAAAAATCCTACTTTAAAAGCATCTAGTACGAACCTTAAAGTTTTCATCACAGTTACAGCCATCTTTCACCTTAAAGCATGCTTTACATTGCTGCTGCAGCCTATCTGCCAACTTGGAGTGTACACATCTGGGTATACACGCTTGTAATTCAGGACGATTCCCACAAATCGTTTCTGTGCAGAAAAACAGGCCTCGTTTCATTATGCAATCAAATTTGAAATTTTTTTTCTCGGGAGAAGTTTTGCCTTTTTAACTGTGAGAATTTTAACTAGGAATTCACACGCTACCCATGCCTCAAATTATGAGGAGACGCATCACAAAACGAACTCAAAACGAACATCCCGGATTCAGGAAAACTAATTGTGCCTCCCCCCTCTGTGGAACGTGTCCGTAGGACAGGAGCGGGCACCCGCTTTGCCACAGAAGCAGACGGATGCGGAATTGCTCCACGCGTGTCGGTTAACACACATTCGGCTAATGGCCCACCACTCCTTGTACGCAGAGGCTGACGACAGCCAGGTCGCCCGGTACGGGCTGAACACTTTGCAGGATTTGTTACAAACCTTTTTAGTGAAATAGATTTTGAAACCCCAGGAAACACACCCCTACCTCCGAGAATTGTAAGGCAATAAATATTTTGACAACTTACATTTCACGTCTATCCATGTATGTCCCATTACTGTCTGTGGTCATAAACTATCTAATATAGAATACTAAACGTTGCTACCATTTAAGAACCGAACGACAGCAACTGAACTGAACCGAAAGGAAGAGCTTTTCTTTGAAAATCGCAGTGCCACCTGAGAAGAAGCTGAAGACTGAAAATCGGGCGAGAGAATCACGCAAAAATATCAGCCTTGCTCTAAAAGCAAGACAGGAGAAAACCCACCAAAAAATAAAATGCAGTTCAATTGACCCAAAGGTCACCAAACAAAACAGGCAAAAAGCTTCACAACACACAGCATTTGCACCGCTGTCGCTTTTCTGGCTTTTGCTGGGCCTAAGAGGTTGCTGTGACTTCCTCGAGCTGCCCTTCTGCGGTCACCAGATTGTTTCAGGGGAGACAGACGTCTCCCGGGGAGGCGCACGCAGAGAGCGCCGCTACGTCTCGGCTGTGACCCCTTGGTCACTGCGTTCCTGCGGTGCCCGTACCCGTGCTACCAACAGGATGTCACAAAAGGACGCAAGAGCAGGGGGAATCGCTACAGGAGTCCTGAATGTTTCCACGGGCTTTTGAAAACCCCATTTTCTAAATTAAGTTACGCGAGGGAGTCTTTTTGAAAGTTACGAGGCTTCTGTGTGTCTGCTACTAAAAACATCCAACCGACCGACTCAAAAAACACCCAGAACACACTTTCCCCACGTTCCCCCGACACCGTAGCCTTTCATCTCGGGGGATTTCCTTTCCTGCCTTGCGAACGGATGCAGGTTAGGGACACCATAAAACAGCTTCCCTAGGGTATCCGAACGGCTGTCAGCGTACCATTTAGATCCCTTGAGTACAAGCAATAGCGCGCGTTACCTCTCCGGTTTGATGCTCGCTGACAGGCCGAATCCTTTGTGGAACCTTAAGCTGTTGTTCCGGCTTCCCTATCTCTTGCTGGAAAAGGTCTCTCTCCTGCTCTCGGTCAATTGCTCGCTCCTGAAAGTGACGAAACAGTGAGGATGCACCATTTCACGTAAAAACTGTCTAAATTAAGGATATTACAGCTTCTCGCTTCTTTTAACACGAGGCTGCTAACGGTACGTCAGTAGCATTATTACATGTCAGTACGAGCCGGCAACGCGCGCTGGCAGCCCAGAAAGCCAACCCCACCCTGGGCTGCATCAAGAGAAGCGTGGCCAGCGGGTCACGGGAGGCGATTCTACCCCCCTCTACTCTGCGCGCGCGAGACCCCACCTGGCGTACGGTGTCCAGCTTTGGAGTCCTCGACACGGGAAGGACGTGGACCTGTTGGAAGGGGCCCAGCGGAGGGCCACGAAAACCATCGGAGGGACGGAGCACCTCCCCTGTGAAGAGAGACTGAGAGAGCTGGGGTTGTTCAGCCTGGAGAAGAGAAGGCTCCGGGGAGACCTCAGAGCAGCCTTCCAATATCTGAAGGGAGCCTACGGGAGAGCCGGAGAGGGACTCTCTGTCGGGAAAGGTAGCGACAGGACAAGGGGTAACGGTTTTAAATCGGAAGAGGGGAGATTCAGACTAGATGTTAGGAGGAAATTCTTTACCGTGAGGGTGGTGAGGCACTGGAACAGGTTGCCCGGGGAAGCTGTGGATGCCCCATCCCTGGAAGTGTTTAAGGCCAGGCTGGACGGGGCTTTGAGCAACCCGCTCTAGTGGAGGCGTCCCTGCCCAAGGCAGGGGGGCTGCAACACGATGATCTTGAAGGTCCCTTCCAACTCTAACCATTCTATGATTCTATGGTTTTTAAGGTGGCAGAACCTCTTGCGACTTCCATTAACAAAAACTACTCTCACCATTCGGGGCAACAAATCTCACATTTTTGAATAAAAACACGAGGACGGCACTGATACAGCCAGTATTATTTCACAAAAAGGACAGTTTTGTCTCTTCTGTTCAAAGCACAGCATACAAATAGCAATAGGCCAGTATTTTATGGTCTCCTTTCCTCGCGTTCATCCTTCATATATGTAGCATAAATAGGAATTAAGAATAGAAATTAACTTTGTGTTCATACTGAGGAGGAGCCAATGGGAAAAAAGAAATTCTAAATTTTGCATTTCAGTGTTACTTTTGACCAGCTGCAGTTGTTATATCCCACTCTGATATTTGGGGAATACATCTTTATACTGGAAATAAGGCACAGCCGCTGGCATCCGGTGAAACGTCACCTTTAAATGCCACTTTGCTGAACAGACAAACCTGATCAGACGCATTGAAATAAACTAGCTCAAGTAGCTGATACACAGAGGAATGCTCTGTCTAGCAACAGAAGCTTTTGCAAAAATGGAGGAAGCCAGAACAAAGCTGCAACAGTTACAAGTTGCAGATTTGAAAACCTCACCTGCTGTTTGAGCACCCCGCAGCCCGCCCAGCCCCTGCTTTCCCCCGCAGCCTCCAACGCCCTCCTGCCCACCCCCCCTGCAGAACCAGCCAAAACGGCTTCTGCTCTCCGCCCCCAAACCGCATCACTTACTGCCCCCTTCCGAGCCCCAAAACCCAGCCGCTGAGCCTCTGCTCGAGTCCCCAAAACGCCGGACTCCACCCCCGCCCCTCAGCCCAAAGCCACACGACTCCCTCTCCGGCTGAAGCCCCAACACCAGCCACGCGAGCCCGTTTGCCAGCCCCAGGAGCCGCGAGCACCTCCCCAGACGCCTCAGCCCGCCCCCCCGCAACGCCGTCTCCCCTCGGAGCCGCCTCGGGACCCCGGCCGCCTTCCCCGCGCCCCCCCGCTGGCCTCGACGCTGTCCAGCTGCCTCGCGACGCTGTCCAGCTGCCTCGCGACGCTGTCCAGCGGCACCGCGACGCTGTCCAGCGGCACCGCGACGCTGTCCGGCTGCCCGGTGCTTTCCGCCCGCGCCGGTCCGGTGCGGTGCGGTCCGCGCCGCGCCGCGCCGCAGCCGCTTCTGCGCGCGCCGCCATTTTCCCCCGGCCCCCTCCGCTTCCGGAGCGGCTCGGCCCGCCCATGCGGCGCGCCCATTGGTCACGGGGCCGGAAGCGGCTTCCGTCCTCGGGGAGCCCGTCCCATTGGTCGGTCGCGCCGTCAATCTTCAGCGCCTCCCACCCCGGCCAATCGGAGCGCGGCAGGCGATCCGACCAATCGGAGCGCGGCGGTCGCGCTGTGATTGGCTCGTCCTCCTGTCAATCGGCCAGGGGGCGGTTGCCATGGTGAGGACGCCCCGCCCGGTGGCGCATGCGCAGTAGTGAGGGCGGCGCCGTCCTTACTACTGCGCATGCGCGACCAGGCGGGGCTTCCTCACCATGGCAACCGCCCCCCGGGCGGATTGACAGGAGGACGAGCCAATCACAACGCGACCGCCGCGCTCCGATTGGTCGGATCGCCTGCCGCGCTCCGATTGGCCGGAGTGGGACGTCAATGGCGGTTGCCATGGTGAGGAAGCCCCGCCCGGTCGCGCATGCGCAGTAGTGAGGGCGGCGCCGTGCTCGCTACTGCCCCCTCGTGGACAAAAAGCGGTACTGCAGGTACGCAGGTACAGGGCGGGGGGGGGGGGGGGGGGGGGGGACACGCGCATGCCCAGTAGAAAGGGGGGCGCTGCGCTCGCCGCCGCTGCCGCCCGTGCCAGCAGAAACCGGCGGTGCGGCTCGGGGAGCGGGGGGAGGCGGGACCGGGGAAGGTTCCCTTTTCCCCAAATTGGGGAAAATGTTATTCATGTTCGGGGTTCAATTTGGGGGTTCAATTTACGGTTCTGCAGCGTCAGCCCCCGCATGGGCGCCGTCCCCGGCGGCGGGGAAGGGCAAGAAAAACCCTAACAAAACCCTGAAGTCTTTTCCGTTGCGGAAAAGCACCGAAAAAAACCCCAAATTGAATAATTTTCCCCAATTTGGGGAAAATGGAACCTCCCAGGGCTCCGCCTTCCCCCCCCGCATCCGCCGAGCTGCAGCGCCGGTTTCTGCTGGCACGGGCGGCAGCGGCGAGCGCAGCGCCCCCCCCCCCCCCCCCGTCCACTGCGCATGCGGCCGGACCCCCCTACCCCCGTACCTGCAGTACCGCTTTTTGTCCACAAGCGGCGGCAGCAGCGAGGGCGGCGCCACTCTTTCCACTGCGCATGCGCGCCCCCCACCTGCAGTACCGATTTTTGTCCACAAGGCGGCAGTAGCGAACACGGCGTCGCCCTTACTACTGCGCATGCGCGACCAGGCGGGGCTTCCTCACCATGGCAACCGCCCCCGGGCGGATTGACAGGAGGACGAGCCAATCACAACGCGACCGCCGCGCTCCGATTGGTCGGATCGCCTGCCGCGCTCCGATTGGCCGGAGTGGGACGTCAATGGCGGTTGCCATGGTGAGGACGCCCCGCCCGGTGGCGCATGCGCAGTAGTGAGGGCGGCGCCGTCCTTACTACTGCGCATGCGCGACCGGGCGGGGCTTCCTCACCATGGCAACCGCCCCCGGGCGGATTGACAGGAGGACGAGCCAATCACAACGCGACCGCCCCGCTCCGATTGGTCGGATCGCCTGCCGCGCTCCGATTGGCCGGACTGGGAGGCGCTGGAGATTGACGGCGCGATCGACCAATGGGACGGGGGCTCCTAGAGGACGGACGCCGCTTACGGCACCGCGACCAATGGGCGCGCGGTATGGGCGGGCCGAGCCGCTCCGGAACCGGAGGGGGCCGGGGGAAAACGGCGGCCAGCCCAGAAATCGCTGCGGACCGGTCCGCAGCGGGCGGAAAGCACCGGGCAGCGCCCACGCCCCCTTCCTTGTCCCCCTCTGAGACCTCACCGGGGCCATGAGCGGTGACCGCTCTCAGCCCGCTTCCCTCCACCCAGGGACCGTGACCACTTACCGGCGGGCAGGCCTTCCCGCTCTCTGCCCTGTCCCCGCTCGCAGTCCGGGCAGCCGCAGCCGTCGCCTCGGCGCCAAAAACCTCCGGTGTTCGCCCCGCAACCAGCCCCAGGGACGCCGCGGCGCTCTGCGCGTGGCCCCGGGGGCCGTGGGGGCGACAGCAGCCAGTCCGCCGGCGTCCAGGAAGGCAGGCGGGGGTGCCGCCTTATCCACCACAGAGACATCGGGGAGCTTTGCGTCCCTGCAGGAAAACGGGGCTGCGTTTTTTTCCTCCTGTCCCGCTGCACCGATCCAGCTCCCCAGGGCGGGAGGGGAAACGGGGGAAGGGGCTGCTTTTCATAGAATCATAGAATCGTCTAGGTTGCAAGAGACCCTTGGGATCATCGAGTCCAACCATCTACCCTACTCTACAAAGTTCTCCCCTACACCATATCCCCCAACACCACATCTCAACGGTTCTTAAACACATCCAGGGATGGTGACTCGACCACCTCCCTGGGTAGCCTGTTCCAATGCCCGACCACTCCCTCTGTGAAACATTCTTTCCTAATGTCCAGTCTAAACCTACCCTGTTGGAGCTTGAAGCCGTTCCCTCTCGTTCTGTCATTACCTACCCGTGCCAGGAGACCAGCACCGACCTCTCTACAGTGTCCTTTCAAGTAGTTTTAGAGAGTGACGAGGTCTCCCCTCAGCCCCCTCTTCCTCATACTAAACAGTCCCAGCTCCTTCAACCGCTCTTCATAGGATTTGTTTTCCAGGCCCTTCACCAGCTTCGTTGCCCTCCTCTGCACTCGCTCCAGCACCTCGACATCTCTCTTGGATTGAGGTGCCCAAAACCGGACGCAATACTCCAGGTGCGGCCTCACCAGTGCCGAGTACAGGGGCACAATCGCCTCCCTACTTCTGCTGCTCACGCTGTTTCTAATACAAGCCAGGATGCCGTTGGCTTTCGTGGCCACCTGGGCACACTGCCGGCTCACGTTCAGCCGCTTGTCCATTAGAACCCCCAGGTCTCTTTCTTCCAGGTGGTTTTCCAGCCACATTTCCCCAAGCCTGTAGCGCTGCTCGGGGTTATTGTGGCCCACGCGCAGAACCTGGCGCTCGCCCTTGTTGAAACTCATACCACTGATGTTGGCCCAACGATCCAATCTACCTAAGTCTCTCTGTAGAGCTTCCCTATCCTCCTGGGAATCAACACTCCTGCTTAAAGCGCTTTTGAAAGCGCTTGGACGCCGGCAAGAGAGAGCAGAGGGGAGGGCCAGTTTGGAAATCCCTTCTAGCGATAGGCTCTCTTTGCAGTCTGGAACCATCTACAGCACAGGCGTTTACGCCTCCGCACTGACCGACCCGTGGGTAAGACTTAGGGAAAACGGATGCTCTTGATACACTTCGACAGAACGTCTGCTAAGAGTCACATCTGTTTAGACTTACAGATTAACACGCACGATAGACAACATCCAATTGGACTAGCGACCTGTCCAGACATCCGCTTTGACGCTTCAATCTCTCTTTATAAATAAATCTTTTAAAAAATCTTTCCGTCGTCTAAACTCCCATTAAATAATACAGAATCCTTAGAGATACGGGTTGGTATTTTGAACTCCTTTTATATACGTAAGGGAATATTATTTTTCAACACACAGAAAAATGAGAGATTGTTCTCTACTCCAATGCCTCACCCCCGCATATACAGCTTTTAACATTTTTTAAACACCACCACCCAAAACCCCAACCACCTGCCCCGCACCAAGTTTTCAGGCGTTTGGGGGCCGTGACCCACCCTCTTGTGGGGGGAACCCCACTTAACCCCCACTCACCTGCTCCTCCGCCGCACCGTCGCTCCCCCGCTGACATCCGGCTGCCCCAAATGACATCATCACACCCCCCCCCCCCCCACACACACACACCGGTTTTTTTAATTCGCCCCAAAAAATGCACCGAACGACCAGACCCAGGGCTGGCCCCTTCCCCTCAGGCGGCTCCACCACCGGCTGCAAACCCGGGCCGGGGCATCTGTCGAGCAGCACGAGACGCGGACAACGAGGCACCTGCAAAACAAACAGCAAACCCCAACCGGAGATCAGCATCATCAAACGAAAGAGCACCGAAGAGAGTAGAGGAATTCCCTCCGGCCGAGGGACAGGACAGGAGCTGAGCTACAGGAGGATTGCGGGGAAACAGCTCCGCTCCAAAGACGGCACGGCCTGCCAAAGCCGGAGCCATCCCGACGCTTCAGGTCCCTATTCAGACTGACCCGTGCCACTTGCAACACCTTCTCAGCCTAACAGCGTAACAAACCCTCCGCCCGCTGGGGGGACGCGCCTCCTCCCTTCCCTTTCCCTGCCGCTGGAAAGCTCTGCGCGCGTTTAGATACGGCCAAGAAAAATACTCACGCTAGAAAAGCCTCGGGTTTTTTCTTCGGCGCTAATTCAACTGGCACAGCTCCGAACCCCCACCGTTGCGCTCTCCGTCTCCAGAACGCGCAGTTGTCATTTGACCGGGGGCTGCTTTCTCTCCTACCCAAGGAGGAGGGACATCTGGCCGGCGGCACTGCCCGAGAGAGATGCTACCGCACTGCCGGGGAAACGCGACGCTGAAAGCCAGGCAGAAATCAGGTTCTTCAGAGCGCTCCGCCTAAAGAAAAGGGGGGGGAAAAACAAAAAACAAAAAAACTAGAAAAAAAACCCAACCAAAAACCCAACCCGTTACCTTCAGTCGCCTCTCTTTTCAAAGATTTGGAACAAATACCTCGCCGCTTAGGGACGCCTAAGACGCTGTAGGCTACAGCCGGTGGACGGTTGCCGTTTAAAGCCTGCAAGTCAGTTTGCACGTTATACGACTTTAACCCTTTTTTTAAAGTCTCCTTTACGATAGAAAAAACCAGGAAGGTAAGAGATTCCCCAAACGGCTGTACTTTTGGCGGGGGGAAATCCAATCCCCGGTGCCGCGATCCACCAGGCTACCGAAAACGACCGGCGGACCGGCCAAGGCTTTTGGCTGTGCCGAACACGCAGAGGAACAGGGTTTGGCCGTGTCCCCGCTGTTACGGGGGACCCAGAGCCCAAAGGCCGGCCATGCCATCGGCCGTCGGAAGAGGTGCCGCGCTCGGGCCTTTGGAAGGACATCGTCTTTCTTTTTGTCCCTATTTAATAGAGCGCGCGACGTCTCCTCGCTGATGACTTCTGCTGCCCAGCGCATCGTCTCCGAGGATCCCCTCTCGTGGGAACTTCAGGAGAGGCAACCGCTTGGCACGAGAAACCGGTTCCCTTTCAGAAAGGGAAACCTCCTTCCGACTGACGTCCAAATGACACGCCGTAGGCTACGGACAACGGACGTTCCTGGAAGGCTCGACTCACCTAAGCCACCTCAGGACTCGCCGCCACCAGTGACGAGGCTGATGATGCTCCTTGGTTCGTGGCAAAGCCTGGAAAACAGGCAGAAGCGGCGCCGGTTCGTCCCGTTTTGTCCACGTCTCTTCGTTGACCGCCCCGGCTTTCAGCGCAGATGCCATGAAAGAGGAGTGACAAAGAAAAGGCGAGGTCAGGCAGCAGAAGAGCTCTGCAGGCTGCCACCTGCAGTCAACCGCGCACCCTGTTTTGGAAGCCACACGCCCGCCCGCCCGCCCGCCACCCCCCGCCCAAAACAAACAAACAAACAAACAAACAAAGAGACAAGAACCCCGGCACCTGGCCTCTTTCTTGTCTTCAGGAGCTCATCCTGAAGCTCATCGCTTCTGTCTTGTCAGAGCAGGAAGCGCAGACCATCTGTATCCCGAGGACACCTGACCGGGATTAACACGTGTCCAGAGGCAGTCCCCATCTCTACGAGCGTGTCGCTTTGGTGCTTTTAATAATCCTAACTCGACGGTAGTCACTGGGACGGTCCTTTACGGTGGCTTCTTCAGACTTCTGGATCGCCAGTCCCAGTATTTCCATTTCATCCTACCAAAAAAAACCCCAAAGCACGTTACAGCTGCACATAACATTTTCTGCACGTTCTTGTACGAGTATTTAAGGCGTAGGAGAAAGAGAAGATCTGAAAGGCAGAAGAGGCATTCAAAAACCGTGCAACTATGAAAAAGTAAAGCAGCTCTCTCGGAAAAGCACGAGAAACGGCCATAAAAGGTATACTTATGAAATACGCCAAGTAATATCGGGGCACCAAAATATACTATATAGGAAGGCTAGGTGGCTCATTTGATAGAAATTCGATGTAAATCTAAGACAGTACCGAGAATTCTGTCTGTAAATGGGTAATATTCGGCACCACTCGGCTCTAAAATTGCCGCTGCGCCTGCCTGTTAAAAATCCTACTTTAAAAGCATCTAGTACGAACCTTAAAGTTTTCATCACAGTTACAGCCATCTTTCACCTTAAAGCATGCTTTACATTGCTGCTGCAGCCTATCTGCCAACTTGGAGTGTACACATCTGGGTATACACGCTTGTAATTCAGGACGATTCCCACAAATCGTTTCTGTGCAGAAAAACAGGCCTCGTTTCATTATGCAATCAAATTTGAAATTTTTTTTCTCGGGAGAAGTTTTGCCTTTTTAACTGTGAGAATTTTAACTAGGAATTCACACGCTACCCATGCCTCAAATTATGAGGAGACGCATCACAAAACGAACTCAAAACGAACATCCCGGATTCAGGAAAACTAATTGTGCCTCCCCCCTCTGTGGAACGTGTCCGTAGGACAGGAGCGGGCACCCGCTTTGCCACAGAAGCAGACGGATGCGGAATTGCTCCACGCGTGTCGGTTAACACACATTCGGCTAATGGCCCACCACTCCTTGTAGTACGCAGAGGCTGACGACAGCCAGGTCGCCCGGTACGGGCTGAACACTTTGCAGGATTTGTTACAAACCTTTTTAGTGAAATAGATTTTGAAACCCCAGGAAACACACCCCTACCTCCGAGAATTGTAAGGCAATAAATATTTTGACAACTTACATTTCACGTCTATCCATGTATGTCCCATTACTGTCTGTGGTCATAAACTATCTAATATAGAATACTAAACGTTGCTACCATTTAAGAACCGAACGACAGCAACTGAACTGAACCGAAAGGAAGAGCTTTTCTTTGAAAATCGCAGTGCCACCTGAGAAGAAGCTGAAGACTGAAAATCGGGCGAGAGAATCACGCAAAAATATCAGCCTTGCTCTAAAAGCAAGACAGGAGAAAACCCACCAAAAAATAAAATGCAGTTCAATTGACCCAAAGGTCACCAAACAAGACAGGCAAAAAGCTTCACAACACACAGCGTTTGCACCGCTGTCGCTTTTCTGGCTTTTGCTGGGCCTAAGAGGTTGCTGTGACTTCCTCGAGCTGCCCTTCTGCGGTCACCAGATTGTTTCAGGGGAGACAGACGTCTCCCGGGGAGGCGCACGCAGAGAGCGCCGCTACGTCTCGGCTGTGACCCCTTGGTCACTGCGTTCCTGCGGTGCCCGTACCCGTGCTACCAACAGGATGTCACAAAAGGACGCAAGAGCAGGGGGAATCGCTACAGGAGTCCTGAATGTTTCCACGGGCTTTTGAAAACCCCATTTTCTAAATTAAGTTACGCGAGGGAGTCTTTTTGAAAGTTACGAGGCTTCTGTGTGTCTGCTACTAAAAACATCCAACCGACCGACTCAAAAAACACCCAGAACACACTTTCCCCACGTTCCCCCGACACCGTAGCCTTTCATCTCGGGGGATTTCCTTTCCTGCCTTGCGAACGGATGCAGGTTAGGGACACCATAAAACAGCTTCCCTAGGGTATCCGAACGGCTGTCAGCGTACCATTTAGATCCCTTGAGTACAAGCAATAGCGCGCGTTACCTCTCCGGTTTGATGCTCGCTGACAGGCCGAATCCTTTGTGGAACCTTAAGCTGTTGTTCCGGCTTCCCTATCTCTTGCTGGAAAAGGTCTCTCTCCTGCTCTCGGTCAATTGCTCGCTCCTGAAAGTGACGAAACAGTGAGGATGCACCATTTCACGTAAAAACTGTCTAAATTAAGGATATTACAGCTTCTCGCTTCTTTTAACACGAGGCTGCTAACGGTACGTCAGTAGCATTATTACATGTCAGTACGAGCCGGCAACGCGCGCTGGCAGCCCAGAAAGCCAACCCCACCCTGGGCTGCATCAAGAGAAGCGTGGCCAGCGGGTCACGGGAGGCGATTCTACCCCCCTCTACTCTGCGCGCGCGAGACCCCACCTGGCGTACGGTGTCCAGCTTTGGAGTCCTCGACACGGGAAGGACGTGGACCTGTTGGAAGGGGCCCAGCGGAGGGCCACGAAAACCATCGGAGGGACGGAGCACCTCCCCTGTGAAGAGAGACTGAGAGAGCTGGGGTTGTTCAGCCTGGAGAAGAGAAGGCTCCGGGGAGACCTCAGAGCAGCCTTCCAATATCTGAAGGGAGCCTACGGGAGAGCCGGAGAGGGACTCTCTGTCGGGAAAGGTAGCGACAGGACAAGGGGTAACGGTTTTAAATCGGAAGAGGGGAGATTCAGACTAGATGTTAGGAGGAAATTCTTTACCGTGAGGGTGGTGAGGCACTGGAACAGGTTGCCCGGGGAAGCTGTGGATGCCCCATCCCTGGAAGTGTTTAAGGCCAGGCTGGACGGGGCTTTGAGCAACCCGCTCTAGTGGAGGCGTCCCTGCCCAAGGCAGGGGGGCTGCAACACGATGATCTTGAAGGTCCCTTCCAACTCTAACCATTCTATGATTCTATGGTTTTTAAGGTGGCAGAACCTCTTGCGACTTCCATTAACAAAAACTACTCTCACCATTCGGGGCAACAAATCTCACATTTTTGAATAAAAACACGAGGACGGCACTGATACAGCCAGTATTATTTCACAAAAAGGACAGTTTTGTCTCTTCTGTTCAAAGCACAGCATACAAATAGCAATAGGCCAGTATTTTATGGTCTCCTTTCCTCGCGTTCATCCTTCATATATGTAGCATAAATAGGAATTAAGAATAGAAATTAACTTTGTGTTCATACTGAGGAGGAGCCAATGGGAAAAAAGAAATTCTAAATTTTGCATTTCAGTGTTACTTTTGACCAGCTGCAGTTGTTATATCCCACTCTGATATTTGGGGAATACATCTTTATACTGGAAATAAGGCACAGCCGCTGGCATCCGGTGAAACGTCACCTTTAAATGCCACTTTGCTGAACAGACAAACCTGATCAGACGCATTGAAATAAACTAGCTCAAGTAGCTGATACACAGAGGAATGCTCTGTCTAGCAACAGAAGCTTTTGCAAAAATGGAGGAAGCCAGAACAAAGCTGCAACAGTTACAAGTTGCAGATTTGAAAACCTCACCTGCTGTTTGAGCACCCCGCAGCCCGCCCAGCCCCTGCTTTCCCCCGCAGCCCCCAACGCCCTCCTGCCCACCCCCCCTGCAGAACCAGCCAAAACGGCTTCTGCTCTCCGCCCCCAAACCGCATCACTTACTGCCCCCTTCCGAGCCCCAAAACCCAGCCGCTGAGCCTCTGCTCGAGTCCCCAAAACGCCGGACTCCACCCCCGCCCCTCAGCCCAAAGCCACACGACTCCCTCTCCGGCTGAAGCCCCAACACCAGCCACGCGAGCCCGTTTGCCAGCCCCAGGAGCCGCGAGCACCTCCCCAGACGCCTCAGCCCGCCCCCCCGCAACGCCGTCTCCCCTCGGAGCCGCCTCGGGACCCCGGCCGCCTTCCCCGCGCCCCCCCGCTGGCCTCGACGCTGTCCAGCTGCCTCGCGACGCTGTCCAGCGGCCTCGCGACGCTGTCCAGCGGCACCGCGACGCTGTCCAGCGGCACCGCGACGCTGTCCGGCTGCCCGGTGCTTTCCGCCCGCGCCGGTCCGGTGCGGTGCGGTCCGCGCCGCGCCGCGCCGCAGCCGCTTCTGCGCGCGCCGCCATTTTCCCCCGGCCCCCTCCGCTTCCGGAGCGGCTCGGCCCGCCCATGCGGCGCGCCCATTGGTCACGGGGCCGGAAGCGGCTTCCGTCCTCGGGGAGCCCGTCCCATTGGTCGGTCGCGCCGTCAATCTTCAGCGCCTCCCACCCCGGCCAATCGGAGCGCGGCAGGCGATCCGACCAATCGGAGCGCGGCGGTCGCGCTGTGATTGGCTCGTCCTCCTGTCAATCCGCCAGGGGGCGGTTGCCATGGTGAGGACGCCCCGCCCGGTGGCGCATGCGCAGTAGTGAGGGCGGCGCCGTCCTTACTACTGCGCATGCGCGACCAGGCGGGGCTTCCTCACCATGGCAACCGCCCCCCGAGCGGATTGACAGGAGGACGAGCCAATCACAACGCGACCGCCGCGCTCCGATTGGTCGGATCGCCTGCCGCGCTCCGATTGGCCGGAGTGGGACGTCAATGGCGGTTGCCATGGTGAGGAAGCCCCGCCCGGTCGCGCATGCGCAGTAGTGAGGGCGGCGCCGTGCTCGCTACTGCCCCCTCGTGGACAAAAAGCGGTACTGCAGGTACGCAGGTACAGGGCGGGGGGGGGGGGGGGGGGGGGACACGCGCATGCCCAGTAGAAAGGGGGGCGCTGCGCTCGCCGCCGCTGCCGCCCGTGCCAGCAGAAACCGGCGGTGCGGCTCGGGGAGCGGGGGGAGGCGGGACCGGGGAAGGTTCCCTTTTCCCCAAATTGGGGAAAATGTTATTCATGTTCGGGGTTCAATTTGGGGGTTCAATTTACGGTTCTGCAGCGTCAGCCCCCGCATGGGCGCCGTCCCCGGCGGCGGGGAAGGGCAAGAAAAACCCTAACAAAACCCTGAAGTCTTTTCCGTTGCGGAAAAGCACCGAAAAAAACCCCAAATTGAATAATTTTCCCCAATTTGGGGAAAATGGAACCTCCCAGGGCTCCGCCTTCCCCCCCCGCATCCGCCGAGCTGCAGCGCCGGTTTCTGCTGGCACGGGCGGCAGCGGCGAGCGCAGCGCCCCCCCCCCCCCCCCGTCCACTGCGCATGCGGCCGGACCCCCCTACCCCCGTACCTGCAGTACCGCTTTTTGTCCACAAGCGGCGGCAGCAGCGAGGGCGGCGCCACTCTTTCCACTGCGCATGCGCGCCCCCCACCTGCAGTACCGATTTTTGTCCACAAGGCGGCAGTAGCGAACACGGCGTCGCCCTTACTACTGCGCATGCGCGACCAGGCGGGGCTTCCTCACCATGGCAACCGCCCCCGGGCGGATTGACAGGAGGACGAGCCAATCACAACGCGACCGCCGCGCTCCGATTGGTCGGATCGCCTGCCGCGCTCCGATTGGCCGGAGTGGGACGTCAATGGCGGTTGCCATGGTGAGGACGCCCCGCCCGGTGGCGCATGCGCAGTAGTGAGGGCGGCGCCGTCCTTACTACTGCGCATGCGCGACCGGGCGGGGCTTCCTCACCATGGCAACCGCCCCCGGGCGGATTGACAGGAGGACGAGCCAATCACAACGCGACCGCCCCGCTCCGATTGGTCGGATCGCCTGCCGCGCTCCGATTGGCCGGACTGGGAGGCGCTGGAGATTGACGGCGCGATCGACCAATGGGACGGGGGCTCCTAGAGGACGGACGCCGCTTACGGCACCGCGACCAATGGGCGCGCGGTATGGGCGGGCCGAGCCGCTCCGGAACCGGAGGGGGCCGGGGGAAAACGGCGGCCAGCCCAGAAATCGCTGCGGACCGGTCCGCAGCGGGCGGAAAGCACCGGGCAGCGCCCACGCCCCCTTCCTTGTCCCCCTCTGAGACCTCACCGGGGCCATGAGCGGTGACCGCTCTCAGCCCGCTTCCCTCCACCCAGGGACCGTGACCACTTACCGGCGGGCAGGCCTTCCCGCTCTCTGCCCTGTCCCCGCTCGCAGTCCGGGCAGCCGCAGCCGTCGCCTCGGCGCCAAAAACCTCCGGTGTTCGCCCCGCAACCAGCCCCAGGGACGCCGCGGCGCTCTGCGCGTGGCCCCGGGGGCCGTGGGGGCGACAGCAGCCAGTCCGCCGGCGTCCAGGAAGGCAGGCGGGGGTGCCGCCTTATCCACCACAGAGACATCGGGGAGCTTTGCGTCCCTGCAGGAAAACGGGGCTGCGTTTTTTTCCTCCTGTCCCGCTGCACCGATCCAGCTCCCCAGGGCGGGAGGGGAAACGGGGGAAGGGGCTGCTTTTCATAGAATCATAGAATCGTCTAGGTTGCAAGAGACCCTTGGGATCATCGAGTCCAACCATCTACCCTACTCTACAAAGTTCTCCCCTACACCATATCCCCCAACACCACATCTCAACGGTTCTTAAACACATCCAGGGATGGTGACTCGACCACCTCCCTGGGTAGCCTGTTCCAATGCCCGACCACTCCCTCTGTGAAACATTCTTTCCTAATGTCCAGTCTAAACCTACCCTGTTGGAGCTTGAAGCCGTTCCCTCTCGTTCTGTCATTACCTACCCGTGCCAGGAGACCAGCACCGACCTCTCTACAGTGTCCTTTCAAGTAGTTTTAGAGAGTGACGAGGTCTCCCCTCAGCCCCCTCTTCCTCATACTAAACAGTCCCAGCTCCTTCAACCGCTCTTCATAGGATTTGTTTTCCAGGCCCTTCACCAGCTTCGTTGCCCTCCTCTGCACTCGCTCCAGCACCTCGACATCTCTCTTGGATTGAGGTGCCCAAAACCGGACGCAATACTCCAGGTGCGGCCTCACCAGTGCCGAGTACAGGGGCACAATCGCCTCCCTACTTCTGCTGCTCACGCTGTTTCTAATACAAGCCAGGATGCCGTTGGCTTTCGTGGCCACCTGGGCACACTGCCGGCTCACGTTCAGCCGCTTGTCCATTAGAACCCCCAGGTCTCTTTCTTCCAGGTGGTTTTCCAGCCACATTTCCCCAAGCCTGTAGCGCTGCTCGGGGTTATTGTGGCCCACGCGCAGAACCTGGCGCTCGCCCTTGTTGAAACTCATACCACTGATGTTGGCCCAACGATCCAATCTACCTAAGTCTCTCTGTAGAGCTTCCCTATCCTCCTGGGAATCAACACTCCTGCTTAAAGCGCTTTTGAAAGCGCTTGGACGCCGGCAAGAGAGAGCAGAGGGGAGGGCCAGTTTGGAAATCCCTTCTAGCGATAGGCTCTCTTTGCAGTCTGGAACCATCTACAGCACAGGCGTTTACGCCTCCGCACTGACCGACCCGTGGGTAAGACTTAGGGAAAACGGATGCTCTTGATACACTTCGACAGAACGTCTGCTAAGAGTCACATCTGTTTAGACTTACAGATTAACACGCACGATAGACAACATCCAATTGGACTAGCGACCTGTCCAGACATCCGCTTTGACGCTTCAATCTCTCTTTATAAATAAATCTTTTAAAAAATCTTTCCGTCGTCTAAACTCCCATTAAATAATACAGAATCCTTAGAGATACAGGTTGGTATTTTGAACTCCTTTTATATACGTAAGGGAATATTATTTTTCAACACACAGAAAAATGAGAGATTGTTCTCTACTCCAATGCCTCACCCCCACATATACAGCTTTTAACATTTTTTAAACACCACCGCCCAAAACCCCAACCACCTGCCCCGCACCAAGTTTTCAGGCGTTTGGGGGCCGTGACCCACCCTCTTGTGGGGGGAACCCCACTTAACCCCCACTCACCTGCTCCTCCGCCGCACCGTCGCTCCCCCGCTGACATCCGGCTGCCCCAAATGACATCATCACACACACACACACCCCCCCCCCCCCCCCCCACGCACCGGTTTTTTTAATTCGCCCCAAAAAATGCACCGAACGACCAGACCCAGGGCTGGCCCCTTCCCCTCAGGCGGCTCCACCACCGGCTGCAAACCCGGGCCGGGGCATCTGTCGAGCAGCACGAGACGCGGACAACGAGGCACCTGCAAAACAAACAGCAAACCCCAACCGGAGATCAGCATCATCAAACGAAAGAGCACCGAAGAGAGTAGAGGAATTCCCTCCGGCCGAGGGACAGGACAGGAGCTGAGCTACAGGAGGATTGCGGGGAAACAGCTCCGCTCCAAAGACGGCACGGCCTGCCAAAGCCGGAGCCATCCCGACGCTTCAGGTCCCTATTCAGACTGACCCGTGCCACTTGCAACACCTTCTCAGCCTAACAGCGGAACAAACCCTCCGCCCGCTGGGGGGAAGCGCCTCCTCCCTTCCCTTTCCCTGCCGCTGGAAAGCTCTGCGCGCGTTTAGATACGGCCAAGAAAAATACTCACGCTAGAAAAGCCTCGGGTTTTTTCTTCGGCGCTAATTCAACTGGCACAGCTCCGAACCCCCACCGTTGCGCTCTCCGTCTCCAGAACGCGCAGTTGTCATTTGACCGGGGGCTGCTTTCTCTCCTACCCAAGGAGGAGGGACATCTGGCCGGCGGCACTGCCCGAGAGAGATGCTACCGCACTGCCGGGGAAACGCGACGCTGAAAGCCAGGCAGAAATCAGGTTCTTCAGAGCGCTCCGCCTAAAGAAAAGGGGGGGGAAAAACAAAAAACAAAAAAACTAGAAAAAAAACCCAACCAAAAACCCAACCCGTTACCTTCAGTCGCCTCTCTTTTCAAAGATTTGGAACAAATACCTCGCCGCTTAGGGACGCCTAAGACGCTGTAGGCTACAGCCGGTGGACGGTTGCCGTTTAAAGCCTGCAAGTCAGTTTGCACGTTATACGACTTTAACCCTTTTTTTAAAGTCTCCTTTACGATAGAAAAAACCAGGAAGGTAAGAGATTCCCCAAACGGCTGTACTTTTGGCGGGGGGAAATCCAATCCCCGGTGCCGCGATCCACCAGGCTACCGAAAACGACCGGCGGACCGGCCAAGGCTTTTGGCTGTGCCGAACACGCAGAGGAACAGGGTTTGGCCGTGTCCCCGCTGTTACGGGGGACCCAGAGCCCAAAGGCCGGCCATGCCATCGGCCGTCGGAAGAGGTGCCGCGCTCAGGCCTTTGGAAGGACATCGTCTTTCTTTTTGTCCCTATTTAATAGAGCGCGCGACGTCTCCTCGCTGATGACTTCTGCTGCCCAGCGCATCGTCTCCGAGGATCCCCTCTCGTGGGAACTTCAGGAGAGGCAACCGCTTGGCACGAGAAACCGGTTCCCTTTCAGAAAGGGAAACCTCCTTCCGACTGACGTCCAAATGACACGCCGTAGGCTACGGACAACGGACGTTCCTGGAAGGCTCGACTCACCTAAGCCACCTCAGGACTCGCCGCCACCAGTGACGAGGCTGATGATGCTCCTTGGTTCGTGGCAAAGCCTGGAAAACAGGCAGAAGCGGCGCCGGTTCGTCCCGTTTTGTCCACGTCTCTTCGTTGACCGCCCCGGCTTTCAGCGCAGATGCCATGAAAGAGGAGTGACAAAGAAAAGGCGAGGTCAGGCAGCAGAAGAGCTCTGCAGGCTGCCACCTGCAGTCAACCGCGCACCCTGTTTTGGAAGCCACACGCCCGCCCGCCCGCCACCCCCCGCCCAAAACAAACAAACAAACAAACAAACAAAGAGACAAGAACCCCGGCACCTGGCCTCTTTCTTGTCTTCAGGAGCTCATCCTGAAGCTCATCGCTTCTGTCTTGTCAGAGCAGGAAGCGCAGACCATCTGTATCCCGAGGACACCTGACCGGGATTAACACGTGTCCAGAGGCAGTCCCCATCTCTACGAGCGTGTCGCTTTGGTGCTTTTAATAATCCTAACTCGACGGTAGTCACTGGGACGGTCCTTTACGGTGGCTTCTTCAGACTTCTGGATCGCCAGTCCCAGTATTTCCATTTCATCCTACCAAAAAAAACCCCAAAGCACGTTACAGCTGCACATAACATTTTCTGCACGTTCTTGTACGAGTATTTAAGGCGTAGGAGAAAGAGAAGATCTGAAAGGCAGAAGAGGCATTCAAAAACCGTGCAACTATGAAAAAGTAAAGCAGCTCTCTCGGAAAAGCACGAGAAACGGCCATAAAAGGTATACTTATGAAATACGCCAAGTAATATCGGGGCACCAAAATATACTATATAGGAAGGCTAGGTGGCTCATTTGATAGAAATTCGATGTAAATCTAAGACAGTACCGAGAATTCTGTCTGTAAATGGGTAATATTCGGCACCACTCGGCTCTAAAATTGCCGCTGCGCCTGCCTGTTAAAAATCCTACTTTAAAAGCATCTAGTACGAACCTTAAAGTTTTCATCACAGTTACAGCCATCTTTCACCTTAAAGCATGCTTTACATTGCTGCTGCAGCCTATCTGCCAACTTGGAGTGTACACATCTGGGTATACACGCTTGTAATTCAGGACGATTCCCACAAATCGTTTCTGTGCAGAAAAACAGGCCTCGTTTCATTATGCAATCAAATTTGAAATTTTTTTTCTCGGGAGAAGTTTTGCCTTTTTAACTGTGAGAATTTTAACTAGGAATTCACACGCTACCCATGCCTCAAATTATGAGGAGACGCATCACAAAACGAACTCAAAACGAACATCCCGGATTCAGGAAAACTAATTGTGCCTCCCCCCTCTGTGGAACGTGTCCGTAGGACAGGAGCGGGCACCCGCTTTGCCACAGAAGCAGACGGATGCGGAATTGCTCCACGCGTGTCGGTTAACACACATTCGGCTAATGGCCCACCACTCCTTGTACGCAGAGGCTGACGACAGCCAGGTCGCCCGGTACGGGCTGAACACTTTGCAGGATTTGTTACAAACCTTTTTAGTGAAATAGATTTTGAAACCCCAGGAAACACACCCCTACCTCCGAGAATTGTAAGGCAATAAATATTTTGACAACTTACATTTCACGTCTATCCATGTATGTCCCATTACTGTCTGTGGTCATAAACTATCTAATATAGAATACTAAACGTTGCTACCATTTAAGAACCGAACGACAGCAACTGAACTGAACCGAAAGGAAGAGCTTTTCTTTGAAAATCGCAGTGCCACCTGAGAAGAAGCTGAAGACTGAAAATCGGGCGAGAGAATCACGCAAAAATATCAGCCTTGCTCTAAAAGCAAGACAGGAGAAAACCCACCAAAAAATAAAATGCAGTTCAATTGACCCAAAGGTCACCAAACAAGACAGGCAAAAAGCTTCACAACACACAGCGTTTGCACCGCTGTCGCTTTTCTGGCTTTTGCTGGGCCTAAGAGGTTGCTGTGACTTCCTCGAGCTGCCCTTCTGCGGTCACCAGATTGTTTCAGGGGAGACAGACGTCTCCCGGGGAGGCGCACGCAGAGAGCGCCGCTACGTCTCGGCTGTGACCCCTTGGTCACTGCGTTCCTGCGGTGCCCGTACCCGTGCTACCAACAGGATGTCACAAAAGGACGCAAGAGCAGGGGGAATCGCTACAGGAGTCCTGAATGTTTCCACGGGCTTTTGAAAACCCCATTTTCTAAATTAAGTTACGCGAGGGAGTCTTTTTGAAAGTTACGAGGCTTCTGTGTGTCTGCTACTAAAAACATCCAACCGACCGACTCAAAAAACACCCAGAACACACTTTCCCCACGTTCCCCCGACACCGTAGCCTTTCATCTCGGGGGATTTCCTTTCCTGCCTTGCGAACGGATGCAGGTTAGGGACACCATAAAACAGCTTCCCTAGGGTATCCGAACGGCTGTCAGCGTACCATTTAGATCCCTTGAGTACAAGCAATAGCGCGCGTTACCTCTCCGGTTTGATGCTCGCTGACAGGCCGAATCCTTTGTGGAACCTTAAGCTGTTGTTCCGGCTTCCCTATCTCTTGCTGGAAAAGGTCTCTCTCCTGCTCTCGGTCAATTGCTCGCTCCTGAAAGTGACGAAACAGTGAGGATGCACCATTTCACGTAAAAACTGTCTAAATTAAGGATATTACAGCTTCTCGCTTCTTTTAACACGAGGCTGCTAACGGTACGTCAGTAGCATTATTACATGTCAGTACGAGCCGGCAACGCGCGCTGGCAGCCCAGAAAGCCAACCCCACCCTGGGCTGCATCAAGAGAAGCGTGGCCAGCGGGTCACGGGAGGCGATTCTACCCCCCTCTACTCTGCGCGCGCGAGACCCCACCTGGCGTACGGTGTCCAGCTTTGGAGTCCTCGACACGGGAAGGACGTGGACCTGTTGGAAGGGGCCCAGCGGAGGGCCACGAAAACCATCGGAGGGACGGAGCACCTCCCCTGTGAAGAGAGACTGAGAGAGCTGGGGTTGTTCAGCCTGGAGAAGAGAAGGCTCCGGGGAGACCTCAGAGCAGCCTTCCAATATCTGAAGGGAGCCTACGGGAGAGCCGGAGAGGGACTCTCTGTCGGGAAAGGTAGCGACAGGACAAGGGGTAACGGTTTTAAATCGGAAGAGGGGAGATTCAGACTAGATGTTAGGAGGAAATTCTTTACCGTGAGGGTGGTGAGGCACTGGAACAGGTTGCCCGGGGAAGCTGTGGATGCCCCATCCCTGGAAGTGTTTAAGGCCAGGCTGGACGGGGCTTTGAGCAACCCGCTCTAGTGGAGGCGTCCCTGCCCAAGGCAGGGGGGCTGCAACACGATGATCTTGAAGGTCCCTTCCAACTCTAACCATTCTATGATTCTATGGTTTTTAAGGTGGCAGAACCTCTTGCGACTTCCATTAACAAAAACTACTCTCACCATTCGGGGCAACAAATCTCACATTTTTGAATAAAAACACGAGGACGGCACTGATACAGCCAGTATTATTTCACAAAAAGGACAGTTTTGTCTCTTCTGTTCAAAGCACAGCATACAAATAGCAATAGGCCAGTATTTTATGGTCTCCTTTCCTCGCGTTCATCCTTCATATATGTAGCATAAATAGGAATTAAGAATAGAAATTAACTTTGTGTTCATACTGAGGAGGAGCCAATGGGAAAAAAGAAATTCTAAATTTTGCATTTCAGTGTTACTTTTGACCAGCTGCAGTTGTTATATCCCACTCTGATATTTGGGGAATACATCTTTATACTGGAAATAAGGCACAGCCGCTGGCATCCGGTGAAACGTCACCTTTAAATGCCACTTTGCTGAACAGACAAACCTGATCAGACGCATTGAAATAAACTAGCTCAAGTAGCTGATACACAGAGGAATGCTCTGTCTAGCAACAGAAGCTTTTGCAAAAATGGAGGAAGCCAGAACAAAGCTGCAACAGTTACAAGTTGCAGATTTGAAAACCTCACCTGCTGTTTGAGCACCCCGCAGCCCGCCCAGCCCCTGCTTTCCCCCGCAGCCTCCAACGCCCTCCTGCCCACCCCCCCTGCAGAACCAGCCAAAACGGCTTCTGCTCTCCGCCCCCAAACCGCATCACTTACTGCCCCCTTCCGAGCCCCAAAACCCAGCCGCTGAGCCTCTGCTCGAGTCCCCAAAACGCCGGACTCCACCCCCGCCCCTCAGCCCAAAGCCACACGACTCCCTCTCCGGCTGAAGCCCCAACACCAGCCACGCGAGCCCGTTTGCCAGCCCCAGGAGCCGCGAGCACCTCCCCAGACGCCTCAGCCCGCCCCCCCCGCAACGCCGTCTCCCCTCGGAGCCGCCTCGGGACCCCGGCCGCCTTCCCCGCGCCCCCCGCTGCCTCGACGCTGGCCTCGACGCTGTCCAGCTGCCTCGCGACGCTGTCCAGCGGCACCGCGACGCTGTCCAGCGGCACCGCGACGCTGTCCGGCTGCCCGGTGCTTTCCGCCCGCGCCGGTCCGGTGCGGTGCGGTCCGCGCCGCGCCGCGCCGCAGCCGCTTCTGCGCGCGCCGCCATTTTCCCCCGGTTTCCCCCGGCCCCCTCCGCTTCCGGAGCGGCTCGGCCCGCCCATGCGGCGCGCCCATTGGTCACGGGGCCGGAAGCGGCTTCCGTCCTCGGGGAGCCCGTCCCATTGGTCGGTCGCGCCGTCAATCTTCAGCGCCTCCCACCCCGGCCAATCGGAGCGCGGCAGGCGATCCGACCAATCGGAGCGCGGCGGTCGCGCTGTGATTGGCTCGTCCTCCTGTCAATCCGCCAGGGGGCGGTTGCCATGGTGAGGACGCCCCGCCCGGTGGCGCATGCGCAGTAGTGAGGGCGGCGCCGTCCTTACTACTGCGCATGCGCGACCAGGCGGGGCTTCCTCACCATGGCAACCGCCCCCCGGGCGGATTGACAGGAGGACGAGCCAATCACAACGCGACCGCCGCGCTCCGATTGGTCGGATCGCCTGCCGCGCTCCGATTGGCCGGAGTGGGACGTCAATGGCGGTTGCCATGGTGAGGAAGCCCCGCCCGGTCGCGCATGCGCAGTAGTGAGGGCGGCGCCGTGCTCGCTACTGCCCCCTCGTGGACAAAAAGCGGTACTGCAGGTACGCAGGTACAGGGCGGGGGGGGGGGGGGGGGGGACGCGCATGCCCAGTAGAAAGGGGGGCGCTGCGCTCGCCGCCGCTGCCGCCCGTGCCAGCAGAAACCGGCGGTGCGGCTCGGGGAGCGGGGGGAGGCGGGACCGGGGAAGGTTCCCTTTTCCCCAAATTGGGGAAAATGTTATTCATGTTCGGGGTTCAATTTGGGGGTTCAATTTACGGTTCTGCAGCGTCAGCCCCCGCATGGGCGCCGTCCCCGGCGGCGGGGAAGGGCAAGAAAAACCCTAACAAAACCCTGAAGTCTTTTCCGTTGCGGAAAAGCACCGAAAAAAACCCCAAATTGAATAATTTTCCCCAATTTGGGGAAAATGGAACCTCCCAGGGCTCCGCCTTCCCCCCCCGCATCCGCCGAGCTGCAGCGCCGGTTTCTGCTGGCACGGGCGGCAGCGGCGAGCGCAGCGCCCCCCCCCCCCCCCCCGTCCACTGCGCATGCGGCCGGACCCCCCTACCCCCGTACCTGCAGTACCGCTTTTTGTCCACAAGCGGCGGCAGCAGCGAGGGCGGCGCCACTCTTTCCACTGCGCATGCGCGCCCCCCACCTGCAGTACCGATTTTTGTCCACAAGGCGGCAGTAGCGAACACGGCGTCGCCCTTACTACTGCGCATGCGCGACCAGGCGGGGCTTCCTCACCATGGCAACCGCCCCCGGGCGGATTGACAGGAGGACGAGCCAATCACAACGCGACCGCCGCGCTCCGATTGGTCGGATCGCCTGCCGCGCTCCGATTGGCCGGAGTGGGACGTCAATGGCGGTTGCCATGGTGAGGACGCCCCGCCCGGTGGCGCATGCGCAGTAGTGAGGGCGGCGCCGTCCTTACTACTGCGCATGCGCGACCGGGCGGGGCTTCCTCACCATGGCAACCGCCCCCGGGCGGATTGACAGGAGGACGAGCCAATCACAACGCGACCGCCCCGCTCCGATTGGTCGGATCGCCTGCCGCGCTCCGATTGGCCGGACTGGGAGGCGCTGGAGATTGACGGCGCGATCGACCAATGGGACGGGGGCTCCTAGAGGACGGACGCCGCTTACGGCACCGCGACCAATGGGCGCGCGGTATGGGCGGGCCGAGCCGCTCCGGAACCGGAGGGGGCCGGGGGAAAACGGCGGCCAGCCCAGAAATCGCTGCGGACCGGTCCGCAGCGGGCGGAAAGCACCGGGCAGCGCCCACGCCCCCTTCCTTGTCCCCCTCTGAGACCTCACCGGGGCCATGAGCGGTGACCGCTCTCAGCCCGCTTCCCTCCACCCAGGGACCGTGACCACTTACCGGCGGGCAGGCCTTCCCGCTCTCTGCCCTGTCCCCGCTCGCAGTCCGGGCAGCCGCAGCCGTCGCCTCGGCGCCAAAAACCTCCGGTGTTCGCCCCGCAACCAGCCCCAGGGACGCCGCGGCGCTCTGCGCGTGGCCCCGGGGGCCGTGGGGGCGACAGCAGCCAGTCCGCCGGCGTCCAGGAAGGCAGGCGGGGGTGCCGCCTTATCCACCACAGAGACATCGGGGAGCTTTGCGTCCCTGCAGGAAAACGGGGCTGCGTTTTTTTCCTCCTGTCCCGCTGCACCGATCCAGCTCCCCAGGGCGGGAGGGGAAACGGGGGAAGGGGCTGCTTTTCATAGAATCATAGAATCGTCTAGGTTGCAAGAGACCCTTGGGATCATCGAGTCCAACCATCTACCCTACTCTACAAAGTTCTCCCCTACACCATATCCCCCAACACCACATCTCAACGGTTCTTAAACACATCCAGGGATGGTGACTCGACCACCTCCCTGGGTAGCCTGTTCCAATGCCCGACCACTCCCTCTGTGAAACATTCTTTCCTAATGTCCAGTCTAAACCTACCCTGTTGGAGCTTGAAGCCGTTCCCTCTCGTTCTGTCATTACCTACCCGTGCCAGGAGACCAGCACCGACCTCTCTACAGTGTCCTTTCAAGTAGTTTTAGAGAGTGACGAGGTCTCCCCTCAGCCCCCTCTTCCTCATACTAAACAGTCCCAGCTCCTTCAACCGCTCTTCATAGGATTTGTTTTCCAGGCCCTTCACCAGCTTCGTTGCCCTCCTCTGCACTCGCTCCAGCACCTCGACATCTCTCTTGGATTGAGGTGCCCAAAACCGGACGCAATACTCCAGGTGCGGCCTCACCAGTGCCGAGTACAGGGGCACAATCGCCTCCCTACTTCTGCTGCTCACGCTGTTTCTAATACAAGCCAGGATGCCGTTGGCTTTCGTGGCCACCTGGGCACACTGCCGGCTCACGTTCAGCCGCTTGTCCATTAGAACCCCCAGGTCTCTTTCTTCCAGGTGGTTTTCCAGCCACATTTCCCCAAGCCTGTAGCGCTGCTCGGGGTTATTGTGGCCCACGCGCAGAACCTGGCGCTCGCCCTTGTTGAAACTCATACCACTGATGTTGGCCCAACGATCCAATCTACCTAAGTCTCTCTGTAGAGCTTCCCTATCCTCCTGGGAATCAACACTCCTGCTTAAAGCGCTTTTGAAAGCGCTTGGACGCCGGCAAGAGAGAGCAGAGGGGAGGGCCAGTTTGGAAATCCCTTCTAGCGATAGGCTCTCTTTGCAGTCTGGAACCATCTACAGCACAGGCGTTTACGCCTCCGCACTGACCGACCCGTGGGTAAGACTTAGGGAAAACGGATGCTCTTGATACACTTCGACAGAACGTCTGCTAAGAGTCACATCTGTTTAGACTTACAGATTAACACGCACGATAGACAACATCCAATTGGACTAGCGACCTGTCCAGACATCCGCTTTGACGCTTCAATCTCTCTTTATAAATAAATCTTTTAAAAAATCTTTCCGTCGTCTAAACTCCCATTAAATAATACAGAATCCTTAGAGATACAGGTTGGTATTTTGAACTCCTTTTATATACGTAAGGGAATATTATTTTTCAACACACAGAAAAATGAGAGATTGTTCTCTACTCCAATGCCTCACCCCCACATGTACAGCTTTTAACATTTTTTAAACACCACCGCCCAAAACCCCAACCACCTGCCCCGCACCAAGTTTTCAGGCGTTTGGGGGCCGTGACCCACCCTCTTGTGGGGGGAACCCCACTTAACCCCCACTCACCTGCTCCTCCGCCGCACCGTCGCTCCCCCGCTGACATCCGGCTGCCCCAAATGACATCATCACACACACACCCCCCCCCCCCCACGCACCGGTTTTTTTAATTCGCCCCAAAAAATGCACCGAACGACCAGACCCAGGGCTGGCCCCTTCCCCTCAGGCGGCTCCACCACCGGCTGCAAACCCGGGCCGGGGCATCTGTCGAGCAGCACGAGACGCGGACAACGAGGCACCTGCAAAACAAACAGCAAACCCCAACCGGAGATCAGCATCATCAAACGAAAGAGCACCGAAGAGAGTAGAGGAATTCCCTCCGGCCGAGGGACAGGACAGGAGCTGAGCTACAGGAGGATTGCGGGGAAACAGCTCCGCTCCAAAGACGGCACGGCCTGCCAAAGCCGGAGCCATCCCGACGCTTCAGGTCCCTATTCAGACTGACCCGTGCCACTTGCAACACCTTCTCAGCCTAACAGCGTAACAAACCCTCCGCCCGCTGGGGGGAAGCGCCTCCTCCCTTCCCTTTCCCTGCCGCTGGAAAGCTCTGCGCGCGTTTAGATACGGCCAAGAAAAATACTCACGCTAGAAAAGCCTCGGGTTTTTTCTTCGGCGCTAATTCAACTGGCACAGCTCCGAACCCCCACCGTTGCGCTCTCCGTCTCCAGAACGCGCAGTTGTCATTTGACCGGGGGCTGCTTTCTCTCCTACCCAAGGAGGAGGGACATCTGGCCGGCGGCACTGCCCGAGAGAGATGCTACCGCACTGCCGGGGAAACGCGACGCTGAAAGCCAGGCAGAAATCAGGTTCTTCAGAGCGCTCCGCCTAAAGAAAAGGGGGGGGAAAAACAAAAAACAAAAAAACTAGAAAAAAAACCCAACCAAAAACCCAACCCGTTACCTTCAGTCGCCTCTCTTTTCAAAGATTTGGAACAAATACCTCGCCGCTTAGGGACGCCTAAGACGCTGTAGGCTACAGCCGGTGGACGGTTGCCGTTTAAAGCCTGCAAGTCAGTTTGCACGTTATACGACTTTAACCCTTTTTTTAAAGTCTCCTTTACGATAGAAAAAACCAGGAAGGTAAGAGATTCCCCAAACGGCTGTACTTTTGGCGGGGGGAAATCCAATCCCCGGTGCCGCAATCCACCAGGCTACCGAAAACGACCGGCGGACCGGCCAAGGCTTTTGGCTGTGCCGAACACGCAGAGGAACAGGGTTTGGCCGTGTCCCCGCTGTTACGGGGGACCCAGAGCCCAAAGGCCGGCCATGCCATCGGCCGTCGGAAGAGGTGCCGCGCTCGGGCCTTTGGAAGGACATCGTCTTTCTTTTTGTCCCTATTTAATAGAGCGCGCGACGTCTCCTCGCTGATGACTTCTGCTGCCCAGCGCATCGTCTCCGAGGATCCCCTCTCGTGGGAACTTCAGGAGAGGCAACCGCTTGGCACGAGAAACCGGTTCCCTTTCAGAAAGGGAAACCTCCTTCCGACTGACGTCCAAATGACACGCCGTAGGCTACGGACAACGGACGTTCCTGGAAGGCTCGACTCACCTAAGCCACCTCAGGACTCGCCGCCACCAGTGACGAGGCTGATGATGCTCCTTGGTTCGTGGCAAAGCCTGGAAAACAGGCAGAAGCGGCGCCGGTTCGTCCCGTTTTGTCCACGTCTCTTCGTTGACCGCCCCGGCTTTCAGCGCAGATGCCATGAAAGAGGAGTGACAAAGAAAAGGCGAGGTCAGGCAGCAAAAGAGCTCTGCAGGCTGCCACCTGCAGTCAACCGCGCACCCTGTTTTGGAAGCCACACGCCCGCCCGCCCGCCCGCCACCCCCCGCCCAAAACAAACAAACAAACAAACAAAGAGACAAGAACCCCGCACCTGGCCTCTTTCTTGTCTTCAGGAGCTCATCCTGAAGCTCATCGCTTCTGTCTTGTCAGAGCAGGAAGCGCAGACCATCTGTATCCCGAGGACACCTGACCGGGATTAACACGTGTCCAGAGGCAGTCCCCATCTCTACGAGCGTGTCGCTTTGGTGCTTTTAATAATCCTAACTCGACGGTAGTCACTGGGACGGTCCTTTACGGTGGCTTCTTCAGACTTCTGGATCGCCAGTCCCAGTATTTCCATTTCATCCTACCAAAAAAAACCCCAAAGCACGTTACAGCTGCACATAACATTTTCTGCACGTTCTTGTACGAGTATTTAAGGCGTAGGAGAAAGAGAAGATCTGAAAGGCAGAAGAGGCATTCAAAAACCGTGCAACTATGAAAAAGTAAAGCAGCTCTCTCGGAAAAGCACGAGAAACGGCCATAAAAGGTATACTTATGAAATACGCCAAGTAATATCGGGGCACCAAAATATACTATATAGGAAGGCTAGGTGGCTCATTTGATAGAAATTCGATGTAAATCTAAGACAGTACCGAGAATTCTGTCTGTAAATGGGTAATATTCGGCACCACTCGGCTCTAAAATTGCCGCTGCGCCTGCCTGTTAAAAATCCTACTTTAAAAGCATCTAGTACGAACCTTAAAGTTTTCATCACAGTTACAGCCATCTTTCACCTTAAAGCATGCTTTACATTGCTGCTGCAGCCTATCTGCCAACTTGGAGTGTACACATCTGGGTATACACGCTTGTAATTCAGGACGATTCCCACAAATCGTTTCTGTGCAGAAAAACAGGCCTCGTTTCATTATGCAATCAAATTTGAAATTTTTTTTCTCGGGAGAAGTTTTGCCTTTTTAACTGTGAGAATTTTAACTAGGAATTCACACGCTACCCATGCCTCAAATTATGAGGAGACGCATCACAAAACGAACTCAAAACGAACATCCCGGATTCAGGAAAACTAATTGTGCCTCCCCCCTCTGTGGAACGTGTCCGTAGGACAGGAGCGGGCACCCGCTTTGCCACAGAAGCAGACGGATGCGGAATTGCTCCACGCGTGTCGGTTAACACACATTCGGCTAATGGCCCACCACTCCTTGTACGCAGAGGCTGACGACAGCCAGGTCGCCCGGTACGGGCTGAACACTTTGCAGGATTTGTTACAAACCTTTTTAGTGAAATAGATTTTGAAACCCCAGGAAACACACCCCTACCTCCGAGAATTGTAAGGCAATAAATATTTTGACAACTTACATTTCACGTCTATCCATGTATGTCCCATTACTGTCTGTGGTCATAAACTATCTAATATAGAATACTAAACGTTGCTACCATTTAAGAACCGAACGACAGCAACTGAACTGAACCGAAAGGAAGAGCTTTTCTTTGAAAATCGCAGTGCCACCTGAGAAGAAGCTGAAGACTGAAAATCGGGCGAGAGAATCACGCAAAAATATCAGCCTTGCTCTAAAAGCAAGACAGGAGAAAACCCACCAAAAAATAAAATGCAGTTCAATTGACCCAAAGGTCACCAAACAAGACAGGCAAAAAGCTTCACAACACACAGCGTTTGCACCGCTGTCGCTTTTCTGGCTTTTGCTGGGCCTAAGAGGTTGCTGTGACTTCCTCGAGCTGCCCTTCTGCGGTCACCAGATTGTTTCAGGGGAGACAGACGTCTCCCGGGGAGGCGCACGCAGAGAGCGCCGCTACGTCTCGGCTGTGACCCCTTGGTCACTGCGTTCCTGCGGTGCCCGTACCCGTGCTACCAACAGGATGTCACAAAAGGACGCAAGAGCAGGGGGAATCGCTACAGGAGTCCTGAATGTTTCCACGGGCTTTTGAAAACCCCATTTTCTAAATTAAGTTACGCGAGGGAGTCTTTTTGAAAGTTACGAGGCTTCTGTGTGTCTGCTACTAAAAACATCCAACCGACCGACTCAAAAAACACCCAGAACACACTTTCCCCACGTTCCCCCGACACCGTAGCCTTTCATCTCGGGGGATTTCCTTTCCTGCCTTGCGAACGGATGCAGGTTAGGGACACCATAAAACAGCTTCCCTAGGGTATCCGAACGGCTGTCAGCGTACCATTTAGATCCCTTGAGTACAAGCAATAGCGCGCGTTACCTCTCCGGTTTGATGCTCGCTGACAGGCCGAATCCTTTGTGGAACCTTAAGCTGTTGTTCCGGCTTCCCTATCTCTTGCTGGAAAAGGTCTCTCTCCTGCTCTCGGTCAATTGCTCGCTCCTGAAAGTGACGAAACAGTGAGGATGCACCATTTCACGTAAAAACTGTCTAAATTAAGGATATTACAGCTTCTCGCTTCTTTTAACACGAGGCTGCTAACGGTACGTCAGTAGCATTATTACATGTCAGTACGAGCCGGCAACGCGCGCTGGCAGCCCAGAAAGCCAACCCCACCCTGGGCTGCATCAAGAGAAGCGTGGCCAGCGGGTCACGGGAGGCGATTCTACCCCCCTCTACTCTGCGCGCGCGAGACCCCACCTGGCGTACGGTGTCCAGCTTTGGAGTCCTCGACACGGGAAGGACGTGGACCTGTTGGAAGGGGCCCAGCGGAGGGCCACGAAAACCATCGGAGGGACGGAGCACCTCCCCTGTGAAGAGAGACTGAGAGAGCTGGGGTTGTTCAGCCTGGAGAAGAGAAGGCTCCGGGGAGACCTCAGAGCAGCCTTCCAATATCTGAAGGGAGCCTACGGGAGAGCCGGAGAGGGACTCTCTGTCGGGAAAGGTAGCGACAGGACAAGGGGTAACGGTTTTAAATCGGAAGAGGGGAGATTCAGACTAGATGTTAGGAGGAAATTCTTTACCGTGAGGGTGGTGAGGCACTGGAACAGGTTGCCCGGGGAAGCTGTGGATGCCCCATCCCTGGAAGTGTTTAAGGCCAGGCTGGACGGGGCTTTGAGCAACCCGCTCTAGTGGAGGCGTCCCTGCCCAAGGCAGGGGGGCTGCAACACGATGATCTTGAAGGTCCCTTCCAACTCTAACCATTCTATGATTCTATGGTTTTTAAGGTGGCAGAACCTCTTGCGACTTCCATTAACAAAAACTACTCTCACCATTCGGGGCAACAAATCTCACATTTTTGAATAAAAACACGAGGACGGCACTGATACAGCCAGTATTATTTCACAAAAAGGACAGTTTTGTCTCTTCTGTTCAAAGCACAGCATACAAATAGCAATAGGCCAGTATTTTATGGTCTCCTTTCCTCGCGTTCATCCTTCATATATGTAGCATAAATAGGAATTAAGAATAGAAATTAACTTTGTGTTCATACTGAGGAGGAGCCAATGGGAAAAAAGAAATTCTAAATTTTGCATTTCAGTGTTACTTTTGACCAGCTGCAGTTGTTATATCCCACTCTGATATTTGGGGAATACATCTTTATACTGGAAATAAGGCACAGCCGCTGGCATCCGGTGAAACGTCACCTTTAAATGCCACTTTGCTGAACAGACAAACCTGATCAGACGCATTGAAATAAACTAGCTCAAGTAGCTGATACACAGAGGAATGCTCTGTCTAGCAACAGAAGCTTTTGCAAAAATGGAGGAAGCCAGAACAAAGCTGCAACAGTTACAAGTTGCAGATTTGAAAACCTCACCTGCTGTTTGAGCACCCCGCAGCCCGCCCAGCCCCTGCTTTCCCCCGCAGCCCCCAACGCCCTCCTGCCCACCCCCCCTGCAGAACCAGCCAAAACGGCTTCTGCTCTCCGCCCCCAAACCGCATCACTTACTGCCCCCTTCCGAGCCCCAAAACCCAGCCGCTGAGCCTCTGCTCGAGTCCCCAAAACGCCGGACTCCACCCCCGCCCCTCAGCCCAAAGCCACACGACTCCCTCTCCGGCTGAAGCCCCAACACCAGCCACGCGAGCCCGTTTGCCAGCCCCAGGAGCCGCGAGCACCTCCCCAGACGCCTCAGCCCGCCCCCCCGCAACGCCGTCTCCCCTCGGAGCCGCCTCGGGACCCCGGCCGCCTTCCCCGCGCCCCCCCGCTGGCCTCGACGCTGTCCAGCTGCCTCGCGACGCTGTCCAGCGGCACCGCGACGCTGTCCAGCGGCACCGCGACGCTGTCCGGCTGCCCGGTGCTTTCCGCCCGCGCCGGTCCGGTGCGGTGCGGTCCGCGCCGCGCCGCAGCCGCTTCTGCGCGCGCCGCCATTTTCCCCCGGCCCCCTCCGCTTCCGGAGCGGCTCGGCCCGCCCATGCGGCGCGCCCATTGGTCACGGGGCCGGAAGCGGCTTCCGTCCTCGGGGAGCCCGTCCCATTGGTCGGCCGCGCCGTCAATCTTCAGCGCCTCCCACCCCGGCCAATCGGAGCGCGGCAGGCGATCCGACCAATCGGAGCGCGGCGGTCGCGCTGTGATTGGCTCGTCCTCCTGTCAATCCGCCAGGGGGCGGTTGCCATGGTGAGGACGCCCCGCCCGGTGGCGCATGCGCAGTAGTGAGGGCGGCGCCGTCCTTACTACTGCGCATGCGCGACCAGGCGGGGCTTCCTCACCATGGCAACCGCCCCCCGGGCGGATTGACAGGAGGACGAGCCAATCACAACGCGACCGCCGCGCTCCGATTGGTCGGATCGCCTGCCGCGCTCCGATTGGCCGGAGTGGGACGTCAATGGCGGTTGCCATGGTGAGGACGCCCCGCCCGGTGGCGCATGCGCAGTAGTGAGGGCGGCGCCGTGCTCGCTACTGCCCCCTCGTGGACAAAAAGCGGTACTGCAGGTACGCAGGTACAGGGCGGGGGGGGGGGGGGGGGGGGGGGGACGCGCATGCCCAGTAGAAAGGGGGGCGCTGCGCTCGCCGCCGCTGCCGCCCGTGCCAGCAGAAACCGGCGGTGCGGCTCGGGGAGCGGGGGGAGGCGGGACCGGGGAAGGTTCCCTTTTCCCCAAATTGGGGAAAATGTTATTCATGTTCGGGGTTCAATTTGGGGGTTCAATTTACGGTTCTGCAGCGTCAGCCCCCGCATGGGCGCCGTCCCCGGCGGCGGGGAAGGGCAAGAAAAACCCTAACAAAACCCTGAAGTCTTTTCCGTTGCGGAAAAGCACCGAAAAAAACCCCAAATTGAATAATTTTCCCCAATTTGGGGAAAATGGAACCTCCCAGGGCTCCGCCTTCCCCCCCCGCATCCGCCGAGCTGCAGCGCCGGTTTCTGCTGGCACGGGCGGCAGCGGCGAGCGCAGCGCCCCCCCCCCCCCCCCCGTCCACTGCGCATGCGGCCGGACCCCCCTACCCCCGTACCTGCAGTACCGCTTTTTGTCCACAAGCGGCGGCAGCAGCGAGGGCGGCGCCACTCTTTCCACTGCGCATGCGCGCCCCCCACCTGCAGTACCGATTTTTGTCCACAAGGCGGCAGTAGCGAGCACGGCGTCGCCCTTACTACTGCGCATGCGCGACCAGGCGGGGCTTCCTCACCATGGCAACCGCCCCCGGGCGGATTGACAGGAGGACGAGCCAATCACAACGCGACCGCCGCGCTCCGATTGGTCGGATCGCCTGCCGCGCTCCGATTGGCCGGAGTGGGACGTCAATGGCGGTTGCCATGGTGAGGACGCCCCGCCCGGTGGCGCATGCGCAGTAGTGAGGGCGGCGCCGTCCTTACTACTGCGCATGCGCGACCGGGCGGGGCTTCCTCACCATGGCAACCGCCCCCGGGCGGATTGACAGGAGGACAAGCCAATCACAACGCGACCGCCCCGCTCCGATTGGTCGGATCGCCTGCCGCGCTCCGATTGGCCGGACTGGGAGGCGCTGGAGATTGACGGCGCGATCGACCAATGGGACGGGGGCTCCTAGAGGACGGACGCCGCTTACGGCACCGCGACCAATGGGCGCGCGGTATGGGCGGGCCGAGCCGCTCCGGAACCGGAGGGGGCCGGGGGAAAACGGCGGCCAGCCCAGAAATCGCTGCGGACCGGTCCGCAGCGGCCGGAAAGCACCGGGCAGCGCCCACGCCCCCTTCCTTGTCCCCCTCTGAGACCTCACCGGGGCCATGAGCGGTGACCGCTCTCAGCCCGCTTCCCTCCACCCAGGGACCGTGACCACTTACCGGCGGGCAGGCCTTCCCGCTCTCTGCCCTGTCCCCGCTCGCAGTCCGGGCAGCCGCAGCCGTCGCCTCGGCGCCAAAAACCTCCGGTGTTCGCCCCGCAACCAGCCCCAGGGACGCCGCGGCGCTCTGCGCGTGGCCCCGGGGGCCGTGGGGGCGACAGCAGCCAGTCCGCCGGCGTCCAGGAAGGCAGGCGGGGGTGCCGCCTTATCCACCACAGAGACATCGGGGAGCTTTGCGTCCCTGCAGGAAAACGGGGCTGCGTTTTTTTCCTCCTGTCCCGCTGCACCGATCCAGCTCCCCAGGGCGGGAGGGGAAACGGGGGAAGGGGCTGCTTTTCATAGAATCATAGAATCGTCTAGGTTGCAAGAGACCCTTGGGATCATCGAGTCCAACCATCTACCCTACTCTACAAAGTTCTCCCCTACACCATATCCCCCAACACCACATCTCAACGGTTCTTAAACACATCCGGGGATGGTGACTCGACCACCTCCCTGGGTAGCCTGTTCCAATGCCCGACCACTCCCTCTGTGAAACATTCTTTCCTAATGTCCAGTCTAAACCTACCCTGTTGGAGCTTGAAGCTGTTCCCTCTCGTTCTGTCATTACCTACCCGTGCCAGGAGACCAGCACCGACCTCTCTACAGTGTCCTTTCAAGTAGGTTTAGAGAGTGACGAGGTCTCCCCTCAGCCCCCTCTTCCTCATACTAAACAGTCCCAGCTCCTTCAACCGCTCTTCATAGGATTTGTTTTCCAGGCCCTTCACCAGCTTCGTTGCCCTCCTCTGCACTCGCTCCAGCACCTCGACATCTCTCTTGGATTGAGGTGCCCAAAACCGGACGCAATACTCCAGGTGCGGCCTCACCAGTGCCGAGTACAGGGGCACAATCGCCTCCCTACTTCTGCTGCTCACGCTGTTTCTAATACAAGCCAGGATGCCGTTGGCTTTCGTGGCCACCTGGGCACACTGCCGGCTCACGTTCAGCCGCTTGTCCATTAGAACCCCCAGGTCTCTTTCTTCCAGGTGGTTTTCCAGCCACATTTCCCCAAGCCTGTAGCGCTGCTCGGGGTTATTGTGGCCCACGCGCAGAACCTGGCGCTCGCCCTTGTTGAAACTCATACCACTGATGTTGGCCCAACGATCCAATCTACCTAAGTCTCTCTGTAGAGCTTCCCTATCCTCCTGGGAATCAACACTCCTGCTTAAAGCGCTTTTGAAAGCGCTTGGACGCCGGCAAGAGAGAGCAGAGGGGAGGGCCAGTTTGGAAATCCCTTCTAGCGATAGGCTCTCTTTGCAGTCTGGAACCATCTACAGCACAGGCGTTTACGCCTCCGCACTGACCGACCCGTGGGTAAGACTTAGGGAAAACGGATGCTCTTGATACACTTCGACAGAACGTCTGCTAAGAGTCACATCTGTTTAGACTTACAGATTAACACGCACGATAGACAACATCCAATTGGACTAGCGACCTGTCCAGACATCCGCTTTGACGCTTCAATCTCTCTTTATAAATAAATCTTTTAAAAAATCTTTCCGTCGTCTAAACTCCCATTAAATAATACAGAATCCTTAGAGATACGGGTTGGTATTTTGAACTCCTTTTATATACGTAAGGGAATATTATTTTTCAACACACAGAAAAATGAGAGATTGTTCTCTACTCCAATGCCTCACCCCCGCATATACAGCTTTTAACATTTTTTAAACACCACCGCCCAAAACCCCAACCACCTGCCCCGCACCAAGTTTTCAGGCGTTTGGGGGCCGTGACCCACCCTCTTGTGGGGGGAACCCCACTTAACCCCCACTCACCTGCTCCTCCGCCGCACCGTCGCTCCCCCGCTGACATCCGGCTGCCCCAAATGACATCATCACACACACACCCCCCCCCCCCCCCACGCACCGGTTTTTTTAATTCGCCCCAAAAAATGCACCGAACGACCAGACCCAGGGCTGGCCCCTTCCCCTCAGGCGGCTCCACCACCGGCTGCAAACCCGGGCCGGGGCATCTGTCGAGCAGCACGAGACGCGGACAACGAGGCACCTGCAAAACAAACAGCAAACCCCAACCGGAGATCAGCATCATCAAACGAAAGAGCACCGAAGAGAGTAGAGGAATTCCCTCCGGCCGAGGGACAGGACAGGAGCTGAGCTACAGGAGGATTGCGGGGAAACAGCTCCGCTCCAAAGACGGCACGGCCTGCCAAAGCCGGAGCCATCCCGACGCTTCAGGTCCCTATTCAGACTGACCCGTGCCACTTGCAACACCTTCTCAGCCTAACAGCGTAACAAACCCTCCGCCCGCTGGGGGGAAGCGCCTCCTCCCTTCCCTTTCCCTGCCGCTGGAAAGCTCTGCGCGCGTTTAGATACGGCCAAGAAAAATACTCACGCTAGAAAAGCCTCGGGTTTTTTCTTCGGCGCTAATTCAACTGGCACAGCTCCGAACCCCCACCGTTGCGCTCTCCGTCTCCAGAACGCGCAGTTGTCATTTGACCGGGGGCTGCTTTCTCTCCTACCCAAGGAGGAGGGACATCTGGCCGGCGGCACTGCCCGAGAGAGATGCTACCGCACTGCCGGGGAAACGCGACGCTGAAAGCCAGGCAGAAATCAGGTTCTTCAGAGCGCTCCGCCTAAAGAAAAGGGGGGGGAAAAACAAAAAACAAAAAAACTAGAAAAAAAACCCAACCAAAAACCCAACCCGTTACCTTCAGTCGCCTCTCTTTTCAAAGATTTGGAACAAATACCTCGCCGCTTAGGGACGCCTAAGACGCTGTAGGCTACAGCCGGTGGACGGTTGCCGTTTAAAGCCTGCAAGTCAGTTTGCACGTTATACGACTTTAACCCTTTTTTTAAAGTCTCCTTTACGATAGAAAAAACCAGGAAGGTAAGAGATTCCCCAAACGGCTGTACTTTTGGCGGGGGGAAATCCAATCCCCGGTGCCGCGATCCACCAGGCTACCGAAAACGACCGGCGGACCGGCCAAGGCTTTTGGCTGTGCCGAACACGCAGAGGAACAGGGTTTGGCCGTGTCCCCGCTGTTACGGGGGACCCAGAGCCCAAAGGCCGGCCATGCCATCGGCCGTCGGAAGAGGTGCCGCGCTCGGGCCTTTGGAAGGACATCGTCTTTCTTTTTGTCCCTATTTAATAGAGCGCGCGACGTCTCCTCACTGATGACTTCTGCTGCCCAGCGCATCGTCTCCGAGGATCCCCTCTCGTGGGAACTTCAGGAGAGGCAACCGCTTGGCACGAGAAACCGGTTCCCTTTCAGAAAGGGAAACCTCCTTCCGACTGACGTCCAAATGACACGCCGTAGGCTACGGACAACGGACGTTCCTGGAAGGCTCGACTCACCTAAGCCACCTCAGGACTCGCCGCCACCAGTGACGAGGCTGATGATGCTCCTTGGTTCGTGGCAAAGCCTGGAAAACAGGCAGAAGCGGCGCCGGTTCGTCCCGTTTTGTCCACGTCTCTTCGTTGACCGCCCCGGCTTTCAGCGCAGATGCCATGAAAGAGGAGTGACAAAGAAAAGGCGAGGTCAGGCAGCAGAAGAGCTCTGCAGGCTGCCACCTGCAGTCAACCGCGCACCCTGTTTTGGAAGCCACACGCCCGCCCGCCCGCCCGCCACCCCCCGCCCAAAACAAACAAACAAACAAACAAACAAAGAGACAAGAACCCCGGCACCTGGCCTCTTTCTTGTCTTCAGGAGCTCATCCTGAAGCTCATCGCTTCTGTCTTGTCAGAGCAGGAAGCGCAGACCATCTGTATCCCGAGGACACCTGACCGGGATTAACACGTGTCCAGAGGCAGTCCCCATCTCTACGAGCGTGTCGCTTTGGTGCTTTTAATAATCCTAACTCGACGGTAGTCACTGGGACGGTCCTTTACGGTGGCTTCTTCAGACTTCTGGATCGCCAGTCCCAGTATTTCCATTTCATCCTACCAAAAAAAACCCCAAAGCACGTTACAGCTGCACATAACATTTTCTGCACGTTCTTGTACGAGTATTTAAGGCGTAGGAGAAAGAGAAGATCTGAAAGGCAGAAGAGGCATTCAAAAACCGTGCAACTATGAAAAAGTAAAGCAGCTCTCTCGGAAAAGCACGAGAAACGGCCATAAAAGGTATACTTATGAAATACGCCAAGTAATATCGGGGCACCAAAATATACTATATAGGAAGGCTAGGTGGCTCATTTGATAGAAATTCGATGTAAATCTAAGACAGTACCGAGAATTCTGTCTGTAAATGGGTAATATTCGGCACCACTCGGCTCTAAAATTGCCGCTGCGCCTGCCTGTTAAAAATCCTACTTTAAAAGCATCTAGTACGAACCTTAAAGTTTTCATCACAGTTACAGCCATCTTTCACCTTAAAGCATGCTTTACATTGCTGCTGCAGCCTATCTGCCAACTTGGAGTGTACACATCTGGGTATACACGCTTGTAATTCAGGACGATTCCCACAAATCGTTTCTGTGCAGAAAAACAGGCCTCGTTTCATTATGCAATCAAATTTGAAATTTTTTTTCTCGGGAGAAGTTTTGCCTTTTTAACTGTGAGAATTTTAACTAGGAATTCACACGCTACCCATGCCTCAAATTATGAGGAGACGCATCACAAAACGAACTCAAAACGAACATCCCGGATTCAGGAAAACTAATTGTGCCTCCCCCCTCTGTGGAACGTGTCCGTAGGACAGGAGCGGGCACCCGCTTTGCCACAGAAGCAGACGGATGCGGAATTGCTCCACGCGTGTCGGTTAACACACATTCGGCTAATGGCCCACCACTCCTTGTACGCAGAGGCTGACGACAGCCAGGTCGCCCGGTACGGGCTGAACACTTTGCAGGATTTGTTACAAACCTTTTTAGTGAAATAGATTTTGAAACCCCAGGAAACACACCCCTACCTCCGAGAATTGTAAGGCAATAAATATTTTGACAACTTACATTTCACGTCTATCCATGTATGTCCCATTACTGTCTGTGGTCATAAACTATCTAATATAGAATACTAAACGTTGCTACCATTTAAGAACCGAACGACAGCAACTGAACTGAACCGAAAGGAAGAGCTTTTCTTTGAAAATCGCAGTGCCACCTGAGAAGAAGCTGAAGACTGAAAATCGGGCGAGAGAATCACGCAAAAATATCAGCCTTGCTCTAAAAGCAAGACAGGAGAAAACCCACCAAAAAATAAAATGCAGTTCAATTGACCCAAAGGTCACCAAACAAAACAGGCAAAAAGCTTCACAACACACAGCGTTTGCACCGCTGTCGCTTTTCTGGCTTTTGCTGGGCCTAAGAGGTTGCTGTGACTTCCTCGAGCTGCCCTTCTGCGGTCACCAGATTGTTTCAGGGGAGACAGACGTCTCCCGGGGAGGCGCACGCAGAGAGCGCCGCTACGTCTCGGCTGTGACCCCTTGGTCACTGCGTTCCTGCGGTGCCCGTACCCGTGCTACCAACAGGATGTCACAAAAGGACGCAAGAGCAGGGGGAATCGCTACAGGAGTCCTGAATGTTTCCACGGGCTTTTGAAAACCCCATTTTCTAAATTAAGTTACGCGAGGGAGTCTTTTTGAAAGTTACGAGGCTTCTGTGTGTCTGCTACTAAAAACATCCAACCGACCGACTCAAAAAACACCCAGAACACACTTTCCCCACGTTCCCCCGACACCGTAGCCTTTCATCTCGGGGGATTTCCTTTCCTGCCTTGCGAACGGATGCAGGTTAGGGACACCATAAAACAGCTTCCCTAGGGTATCCGAACGGCTGTCAGCGTACCATTTAGATCCCTTGAGTACAAGCAATAGCGCGCGTTACCTCTCCGGTTTGATGCTCGCTGACAGGCCGAATCCTTTGTGGAACCTTAAGCTGTTGTTCCGGCTTCCCTATCTCTTGCTGGAAAAGGTCTCTCTCCTGCTCTCGGTCAATTGCTCGCTCCTGAAAGTGACGAAACAGTGAGGATGCACCATTTCACGTAAAAACTGTCTAAATTAAGGATATTACAGCTTCTCGCTTCTTTTAACACGAGGCTGCTAACGGTACGTCAGTAGCATTATTACATGTCAGTACGAGCCGGCAACGCGCGCTGGCAGCCCAGAAAGCCAACCCCACCCTGGGCTGCATCAAGAGAAGCGTGGCCAGCGGGTCACGGGAGGCGATTCTACCCCCCTCTACTCTGCGCGCGCGAGACCCCACCTGGCGTACGGTGTCCAGCTTTGGAGTCCTCGACACGGGAAGGACGTGGACCTGTTGGAAGGGGCCCAGCGGAGGGCCACGAAAACCATCGGAGGGACGGAGCACCTCCCCTGTGAAGAGAGACTGAGAGAGCTGGGGTTGTTCAGCCTGGAGAAGAGAAGGCTCCGGGGAGACCTCAGAGCAGCCTTCCAATATCTGAAGGGAGCCTACGGGAGAGCCGGAGAGGGACTCTCTGTCGGGAAAGGTAGCGACAGGACAAGGGGTAACGGTTTTAAATCGGAAGAGGGGAGATTCAGACTAGATGTTAGGAGGAAATTCTTTACCGTGAGGGTGGTGAGGCACTGGAACAGGTTGCCCGGGGAAGCTGTGGATGCCCCATCCCTGGAAGTGTTTAAGGCCAGGCTGGACGGGGCTTTGAGCAACCCGCTCTAGTGGAGGCGTCCCTGCCCAAGGCAGGGGGGCTGCAACACGATGATCTTGAAGGTCCCTTCCAACTCTAACCATTCTATGATTCTATGGTTTTTAAGGTGGCAGAACCTCTTGCGACTTCCATTAACAAAAACTACTCTCACCATTCGGGGCAACAAATCTCACATTTTTGAATAAAAACACGAGGACGGCACTGATACAGCCAGTATTATTTCACAAAAAGGACAGTTTTGTCTCTTCTGTTCAAAGCACAGCATACAAATAGCAATAGGCCAGTATTTTATGGTCTCCTTTCCTCGCGTTCATCCTTCATATATGTAGCATAAATAGGAATTAAGAATAGAAATTAACTTTGTGTTCATACTGAGGAGGAGCCAATGGGAAAAAAGAAATTCTAAATTTTGCATTTCAGTGTTACTTTTGACCAGCTGCAGTTGTTATATCCCACTCTGATATTTGGGGAATACATCTTTATACTGGAAATAAGGCACAGCCGCTGGCATCCGGTGAAACGTCACCTTTAAATGCCACTTTGCTGAACAGACAAACCTGATCAGACGCATTGAAATAAACTAGCTCAAGTAGCTGATACACAGAGGAATGCTCTGTCTAGCAACAGAAGCTTTTGCAAAAATGGAGGAAGCCAGAACAAAGCTGCAACAGTTACAAGTTGCAGATTTGAAAACCTCACCTGCTGTTTGAGCACCCCGCAGCCCGCCCAGCCCCTGCTTTCCCCCGCAGCCTCCAACGCCCTCCTGCCCACCCCCCCTGCAGAACCAGCCAAAACGGCTTCTGCTCTCCGCCCCCAAACCGCATCACTTACTGCCCCCTTCCGAGCCCCAAAACCCAGCCGCTGAGCCTCTGCTCGAGTCCCCAAAACGCCGGACTCCACCCCCGCCCCTCAGCCCAAAGCCACACGACTCCCTCTCCGGCTGAAGCCCCAACACCAGCCACGCGAGCCCGTTTGCCAGCCCCAGGAGCCGCGAGCACCTCCCCAGACGCCTCAGCCCGCCCCCCCGCAACGCCGTCTCCCCTCGGAGCCGCCTCGGGACCCCGGCCGCCTTCCCCGCGCCCCCCCGCTGGCCTCGACGCTGTCCAGCTGCCTCGCGACGCTGTCCAGCGGCCTCGCGACGCTGTCCAGCGGCACCGCGACGCTGTCCAGCGGCACCGCGACGCTGTCCGGCTGCCCGGTGCTTTCCGCCCGCGCCGGTCCGGTGCGGTGCGGTCCGCGCCGCGCCGCGCCGCAGCCGCTTCTGCGCGCGCCGCCATTTTCCCCCGGCCCCCTCCGCTTCCGGAGCGGCTCGGCCCGCCCATGCGGCGCGCCCATTGGTCACGGGGCCGGAAGCGGCTTCCGTCCTCGGGGAGCCCGTCCCATTGGTCGGTCGCGCCGTCAATCTTCAGCGCCTCCCACCCCGGCCAATCGGAGCGCGGCAGGCGATCCGACCAATCGGAGCGCGGCGGTCGCGCTGTGATTGGCTCGTCCTCCTGTCAATCCGCCAGGGGGCGGTTGCCATGGTGAGGACGCCCCGCCCGGTGGCGCATGCGCAGTAGTGAGGGCGGCGCCGTCCTTACTACTGCGCATGCGCGACCAGGCGGGGCTTCCTCACCATGGCAACCGCCCCCCGGGCGGATTGACAGGAGGACGAGCCAATCACAACGCGACCGCCGCGCTCCGATTGGTCGGATCGCCTGCCGCGCTCCGATTGGCCGGAGTGGGACGTCAATGGCGGTTGCCATGGTGAGGAAGCCCCGCCCGGTCGCGCATGCGCAGTAGTGAGGGCGGCGCCGTGCTCGCTACTGCCCCCTCGTGGACAAAAAGCGGTACTGCAGGTACGCAGGTACAGGGCGGGGGGGGGGGGGGGGGGGGGGGGGACGCGCATGCCCAGTAGAAAGGGGGGCGCTGCGCTCGCCGCCGCTGCCGCCCGTGCCAGCAGAAACCGGCGGTGCGGCTCGGGGAGCGGGGGGAGGCGGGACCGGGGAAGGTTCCCTTTTCCCCAAATTGGGGAAAATGTTATTCATGTTCGGGGTTCAATTTGGGGGTTCAATTTACGGTTCTGCAGCGTCAGCCCCCGCATGGGCGCCGTCCCCGGCGGCGGGGAAGGGCAAGAAAAACCCTAACAAAACCCTGAAGTCTTTTCCGTTGCGGAAAAGCACCGAAAAAAACCCCAAATTGAATAATTTTCCCCAATTTGGGGAAAATGGAACCTCCCAGGGCTCCGCCTTCCCCCCCCGCATCCGCCGAGCTGCAGCGCCGGTTTCTGCTGGCACGGGCGGCAGCGGCGAGCGCAGCGCCCCCCCCCCCCCCCCCCGTCCACTGCGCATGCGGCCGGACCCCCCTACCCCCGTACCTGCAGTACCGCTTTTTGTCCACAAGCGGCGGCAGCAGCGAGGGCGGCGCCACTCTTTCCACTGCGCATGCGCGCCCCCCACCTGCAGTACCGATTTTTGTCCACAAGGCGGCAGTAGCGAACACGGCGTCGCCCTTACTACTGCGCATGCGCGACCAGGCGGGGCTTCCTCACCATGGCAACCGCCCCCGGGCGGATTGACAGGAGGACGAGCCAATCACAACGCGACCGCCGCGCTCCGATTGGTCGGATCGCCTGCCGCGCTCCGATTGGCCGGAGTGGGACGTCAATGGCGGTTGCCATGGTGAGGACGCCCCGCCCGGTGGCGCATGCGCAGTAGTGAGGGCGGCGCCGTCCTTACTACTGCGCATGCGCGACCGGGCGGGGCTTCCTCACCATGGCAACCGCCCCCGGGCGGATTGACAGGAGGACGAGCCAATCACAACGCGACCGCCCCGCTCCGATTGGTCGGATCGCCTGCCGCGCTCCGATTGGCCGGACTGGGAGGCGCTGGAGATTGACGGCGCGATCGACCAATGGGACGGGGGCTCCTAGAGGACGGACGCCGCTTACGGCACCGCGACCAATGGGCGCGCGGTATGGGCGGGCCGAGCCGCTCCGGAACCGGAGGGGGCCGGGGGAAAACGGCGGCCAGCCCAGAAATCGCTGCGGACCGGTCCGCAGCGGGCGGAAAGCACCGGGCAGCGCCCACGCCCCCTTCCTTGTCCCCCTCTGAGACCTCACCGGGGCCATGAGCGGTGACCGCTCTCAGCCCGCTTCCCTCCACCCAGGGACCGTGACCACTTACCGGCGGGCAGGCCTTCCCGCTCTCTGCCCTGTCCCCGCTCGCAGTCCGGGCAGCCGCAGCCGTCGCCTCGGCGCCAAAAACCTCCGGTGTTCGCCCCGCAACCAGCCCCAGGGACGCCGCGGCGCTCTGCGCGTGGCCCCGGGGGCCGTGGGGGCGACAGCAGCCAGTCCGCCGGCGTCCAGGAAGGCAGGCGGGGGTGCCGCCTTATCCACCACAGAGACATCGGGGAGCTTTGCGTCCCTGCAGGAAAACGGGGCTGCGTTTTTTTCCTCCTGTCCCGCTGCACCGATCCAGCTCCCCAGGGCGGGAGGGGAAACGGGGGAAGGGGCTGCTTTTCATAGAATCATAGAATCGTCTAGGTTGCAAGAGACCCTTGGGATCATCGAGTCCAACCATCTACCCTACTCTACAAAGTTCTCCCCTACACCATATCCCCCAACACCACATCTCAACGGTTCTTAAACACATCCGGGGATGGTGACTCGACCACCTCCCTGGGTAGCCTGTTCCAATGCCCGACCACTCCCTCTGTGAAACATTCTTTCCTAATGTCCAGTCTAAACCTACCCTGTTGGAGCTTGAAGCCGTTCCCTCTCGTTCTGTCATTACCTACCCGTGCCAGGAGACCAGCACCGACCTCTCTACAGTGTCCTTTCAAGTAGTTTTAGAGAGTGACGAGGTCTCCCCTCAGCCCCCTCTTCCTCATACTAAACAGTCCCAGCTCCTTCAACCGCTCTTCATAGGATTTGTTTTCCAGGCCCTTCACCAGCTTCGTTGCCCTCCTCTGCACTCGCTCCAGCACCTCGACATCTCTCTTGGATTGAGGTGCCCAAAACCGGACGCAATACTCCAGGTGCGGCCTCACCAGTGCCGAGTACAGGGGCACAATCGCCTCCCTACTTCTGCTGCTCACGCTGTTTCTAATACAAGCCAGGATGCCGTTGGCTTTCGTGGCCACCTGGGCACACTGCCGGCTCACGTTCAGCCGCTTGTCCATTAGAACCCCCAGGTCTCTTTCTTCCAGGTGGTTTTCCAGCCACATTTCCCCAAGCCTGTAGCGCTGCTCGGGGTTATTGTGGCCCACGCGCAGAACCTGGCGCTCGCCCTTGTTGAAACTCATACCACTGATGTTGGCCCAACGATCCAATCTACCTAAGTCTCTCTGTAGAGCTTCCCTATCCTCCTGGGAATCAACACTCCTGCTTAAAGCGCTTTTGAAAGCGCTTGGACGCCGGCAAGAGAGAGCAGAGGGGAGGGCCAGTTTGGAAATCCCTTCTAGCGATAGGCTCTCTTTGCAGTCTGGAACCATCTACAGCACAGGCGTTTACGCCTCCGCACTGACCGACCCGTGGGTAAGACTTAGGGAAAACGGATGCTCTTGATACACTTCGACAGAACGTCTGCTAAGAGTCACATCTGTTTAGACTTACAGATTAACACGCACGATAGACAACATCCAATTGGACTAGCGACCTGTCCAGACATCCGCTTTGACGCTTCAATCTCTCTTTATAAATAAATCTTTTAAAAAATCTTTCCGTCGTCTAAACTCCCATTAAATAATACAGAATCCTTAGAGATACGGGTTGGTATTTTGAACTCCTTTTATATACGTAAGGGAATATTATTTTTCAACACACAGAAAAATGAGAGATTGTTCTCTACTCCAATGCCTCACCCCCACATGTACAGCTTTTAACATTTTTTAAACACCACCGCCCAAAACCCCAACCACCTGCCCCGCACCAAGTTTTCAGGCGTTTGGGGGCCGTGACCCACCCTCTTGTGGGGGGAACCCCACTTAACCCCCACTCACCTGCTCCTCCGCCGCACCGTCGCTCCCCCGCTGACATCCGGCTGCCCCAAATGACATCATCACACACACACACACACACCCCCCCCCCCCCCACGCACCGGTTTTTTTAATTCGCCCCAAAAAATGCACCGAACGACCAGACCCAGGGCTGGCCCCTTCCCCTCAGGCGGCTCCACCACCGGCTGCAAACCCGGGCCGGGGCATCTGTCGAGCAGCACGAGACGCGGACAACGAGGCACCTGCAAAACAAACAGCAAACCCCAACCGGAGATCAGCATCATCAAACGAAAGAGCACCGAAGAGAGTAGAGGAATTCCCTCCGGCCGAGGGACAGGACAGGAGCTGAGCTACAGGAGGATTGCGGGGAAACAGCTCCGCTCCAAAGACGGCACGGCCTGCCAAAGCCGGAGCCATCCCGACGCTTCAGGTCCCTATTCAGACTGACCCGTGCCACTTGCAACACCTTCTCAGCCTAACAGCGTAACAAACCCTCCGCCCGCTGGGGGGACGCGCCTCCTCCCTTCCCTTTCCCTGCCGCTGGAAAGCTCTGCGCGCGTTTAGATACGGCCAAGAAAAATACTCACGCTAGAAAAGCCTCGGGTTTTTTCTTCGGCGCTAATTCAACTGGCACAGCTCCGAACCCCCACCGTTGCGCTCTCCGTCTCCAGAACGCGCAGTTGTCATTTGACCGGGGGCTGCTTTCTCTCCTACCCAAGGAGGAGGGACATCTGGCCGGCGGCACTGCCCGAGAGAGATGCTACCGCACTGCCGGGGAAACGCGACGCTGAAAGCCAGGCAGAAATCAGGTTCTTCAGAGCGCTCCGCCTAAAGAAAAGGGGGGGGAAAAACAAAAAACAAAAAAACTAGAAAAAAAACCCAACCAAAAACCCAACCCGTTACCTTCAGTCGCCTCTCTTTTCAAAGATTTGGAACAAATACCTCGCCGCTTAGGGACGCCTAAGACGCTGTAGGCTACAGCCGGTGGACGGTTGCCGTTTAAAGCCTGCAAGTCAGTTTGCACGTTATACGACTTTAACCCTTTTTTTAAAGTCTCCTTTACGATAGAAAAAACCAGGAAGGTAAGAGATTCCCCAAACGGCTGTACTTTTGGCGGGGGGAAATCCAATCCCCGGTGCCGCAATCCACCAGGCTACCGAAAACGACCGGCGGACCGGCCAAGGCTTTTGGCTGTGCCGAACACGCAGAGGAACAGGGTTTGGCCGTGTCCCCGCTGTTACGGGGGACCCAGAGCCCAAAGGCCGGCCATGCCATCGGCCGTCGGAAGAGGTGCCGCGCTCGGGCCTTTGGAAGGACATCGTCTTTCTTTTTGTCCCTATTTAATAGAGCGCGCGACGTCTCCTCGCTGATGACTTCTGCTGCCCAGCGCATCGTCTCCGAGGATCCCCTCTCGTGGGAACTTCAGGAGAGGCAACCGCTTGGCACGAGAAACCGGTTCCCTTTCAGAAAGGGAAACCTCCTTCCGACTGACGTCCAAATGACACGCCGTAGGCTACGGACAACGGACGTTCCTGGAAGGCTCGACTCACCTAAGCCACCTCAGGACTCGCCGCCACCAGTGACGAGGCTGATGATGCTCCTTGGTTCGTGGCAAAGCCTGGAAAACAGGCAGAAGCGGCGCCGGTTCGTCCCGTTTTGTCCACGTCTCTTCGTTGACCGCCCCGGCTTTCAGCGCAGATGCCATGAAAGAGGAGTGACAAAGAAAAGGCGAGGTCAGGCAGCAGAAGAGCTCTGCAGGCTGCCACCTGCAGTCAACCGCGCACCCTGTTTTGGAAGCCACACGCCCGCCCGCCCGCCCGCCACCCCCCGCCCAAAACAAACAAACAAACAAACAAACAAAGAGACAAGAACCCCGGCACCTGGCCTCTTTCTTGTCTTCAGGAGCTCATCCTGAAGCTCATCGCTTCTGTCTTGTCAGAGCAGGAAGCGCAGACCATCTGTATCCCGAGGACACCTGACCGGGATTAACACGTGTCCAGAGGCAGTCCCCATCTCTACGAGCGTGTCGCTTTGGTGCTTTTAATAATCCTAACTCGACGGTAGTCACTGGGACGGTCCTTTACGGTGGCTTCTTCAGACTTCTGGATCGCCAGTCCCAGTATTTCCATTTCATCCTACCAAAAAAAACCCCAAAGCACGTTACAGCTGCACATAACATTTTCTGCACGTTCTTGTACGAGTATTTAAGGCGTAGGAGAAAGAGAAGATCTGAAAGGCAGAAGAGGCATTCAAAAACCGTGCAACTATGAAAAAGTAAAGCAGCTCTCTCGGAAAAGCACGAGAAACGGCCATAAAAGGTATACTTATGAAATACGCCAAGTAATATCGGGGCACCAAAATATACTATATAGGAAGGCTAGGTGGCTCATTTGATAGAAATTCGATGTAAATCTAAGACAGTACCGAGAATTCTGTCTGTAAATGGGTAATATTCGGCACCACTCGGCTCTAAAATTGCCGCTGCGCCTGCCTGTTAAAAATCCTACTTTAAAAGCATCTAGTACGAACCTTAAAGTTTTCATCACAGTTACAGCCATCTTTCACCTTAAAGCATGCTTTACATTGCTGCTGCAGCCTATCTGCCAACTTGGAGTGTACACATCTGGGTATACACGCTTGTAATTCAGGACGATTCCCACAAATCGTTTCTGTGCAGAAAAACAGGCCTCGTTTCATTATGCAATCAAATTTGAAATTTTTTTTCTCGGGAGAAGTTTTGCCTTTTTAACTGTGAGAATTTTAACTAGGAATTCACACGCTACCCATGCCTCAAATTATGAGGAGACGCATCACAAAACGAACTCAAAACGAACATCCCGGATTCAGGAAAACTAATTGTGCCTCCCCCCTCTGTGGAACGTGTCCGTAGGACAGGAGCGGGCACCCGCTTTGCCACAGAAGCAGACGGATGCGGAATTGCTCCACGCGTGTCGGTTAACACACATTCGGCTAATGGCCCACCACTCCTTGTACGCAGAGGCTGACGACAGCCAGGTCGCCCGGTACGGGCTGAACACTTTGCAGGATTTGTTACAAACCTTTTTAGTGAAATAGATTTTGAAACCCCAGGAAACACACCCCTACCTCCGAGAATTGTAAGGCAATAAATATTTTGACAACTTACATTTCACGTCTATCCATGTATGTCCCATTACTGTCTGTGGTCATAAACTATCTAATATAGAATACTAAACGTTGCTACCATTTAAGAACCGAACGACAGCAACTGAACTGAACCGAAAGGAAGAGCTTTTCTTTGAAAATCGCAGTGCCACCTGAGAAGAAGCTGAAGACTGAAAATCGGGCGAGAGAATCACGCAAAAATATCAGCCTTGCTCTAAAAGCAAGACAGGAGAAAACCCACCAAAAAATAAAATGCAGTTCAATTGACCCAAAGGTCACCAAACAAGACAGGCAAAAAGCTTCACAACACACAGCGTTTGCACCGCTGTCGCTTTTCTGGCTTTTGCTGGGCCTAAGAGGTTGCTGTGACTTCCTCGAGCTGCCCTTCTGCGGTCACCAGATTGTTTCAGGGGAGACAGACGTCTCCCGGGGAGGCGCACGCAGAGAGCGCCGCTACGTCTCGGCTGTGACCCCTTGGTCACTGCGTTCCTGCGGTGCCCGTACCCGTGCTACCAACAGGATGTCACAAAAGGACGCAAGAGCAGGGGGAATCGCTACAGGAGTCCTGAATGTTTCCACGGGCTTTTGAAAACCCCATTTTCTAAATTAAGTTACGCGAGGGAGTCTTTTTGAAAGTTACGAGGCTTCTGTGTGTCTGCTACTAAAAACATCCAACCGACCGACTCAAAAAACACCCAGAACACACTTTCCCCACGTTCCCCCGACACCGTAGCCTTTCATCTCGGGGGATTTCCTTTCCTGCCTTGCGAACGGATGCAGGTTAGGGACACCATAAAACAGCTTCCCTAGGGTATCCGAACGGCTGTCAGCGTACCATTTAGATCCCTTGAGTACAAGCAATAGCGCGCGTTACCTCTCCGGTTTGATGCTCGCTGACAGGCCGAATCCTTTGTGGAACCTTAAGCTGTTGTTCCGGCTTCCCTATCTCTTGCTGGAAAAGGTCTCTCTCCTGCTCTCGGTCAATTGCTCGCTCCTGAAAGTGACGAAACAGTGAGGATGCACCATTTCACGTAAAAACTGTCTAAATTAAGGATATTACAGCTTCTCGCTTCTTTTAACACGAGGCTGCTAACGGTACGTCAGTAGCATTATTACATGTCAGTACGAGCCGGCAACGCGCGCTGGCAGCCCAGAAAGCCAACCCCACCCTGGGCTGCATCAAGAGAAGCGTGGCCAGCGGGTCACGGGAGGCGATTCTACCCCCCTCTACTCTGCGCGCGCGAGACCCCACCTGGCGTACGGTGTCCAGCTTTGGAGTCCTCGACACGGGAAGGACGTGGACCTGTTGGAAGGGGCCCAGCGGAGGGCCACGAAAACCATCGGAGGGACGGAGCACCTCCCCTGTGAAGAGAGACTGAGAGAGCTGGGGTTGTTCAGCCTGGAGAAGAGAAGGCTCCGGGGAGACCTCAGAGCAGCCTTCCAATATCTGAAGGGAGCCTACGGGAGAGCCGGAGAGGGACTCTCTGTCGGGAAAGGTAGCGACAGGACAAGGGGTAACGGTTTTAAATCGGAAGAGGGGAGATTCAGACTAGATGTTAGGAGGAAATTCTTTACCGTGAGGGTGGTGAGGCACTGGAACAGGTTGCCCGGGGAAGCTGTGGATGCCCCATCCCTGGAAGTGTTTAAGGCCAGGCTGGACGGGGCTTTGAGCAACCCGCTCTAGTGGAGGCGTCCCTGCCCAAGGCAGGGGGGCTGCAACACGATGATCTTGAAGGTCCCTTCCAACTCTAACCATTCTATGATTCTATGGTTTTTAAGGTGGCAGAACCTCTTGCGACTTCCATTAACAAAAACTACTCTCACCATTCGGGGCAACAAATCTCACATTTTTGAATAAAAACACGAGGACGGCACTGATACAGCCAGTATTATTTCACAAAAAGGACAGTTTTGTCTCTTCTGTTCAAAGCACAGCATACAAATAGCAATAGGCCAGTATTTTATGGTCTCCTTTCCTCGCGTTCATCCTTCATATATGTAGCATAAATAGGAATTAAGAATAGAAATTAACTTTGTGTTCATACTGAGGAGGAGCCAATGGGAAAAAAGAAATTCTAAATTTTGCATTTCAGTGTTACTTTTGACCAGCTGCAGTTGTTATATCCCACTCTGATATTTGGGGAATACATCTTTATACTGGAAATAAGGCACAGCCGCTGGCATCCGGTGAAACGTCACCTTTAAATGCCACTTTGCTGAACAGACAAACCTGATCAGACGCATTGAAATAAACTAGCTCAAGTAGCTGATACACAGAGGAATGCTCTGTCTAGCAACAGAAGCTTTTGCAAAAATGGAGGAAGCCAGAACAAAGCTGCAACAGTTACAAGTTGCAGATTTGAAAACCTCACCTGCTGTTTGAGCACCCCGCAGCCCGCCCAGCCCCTGCTTTCCCCCGCAGCCTCCAACGCCCTCCTGCCCACCCCCCCTGCAGAACCAGCCAAAACGGCTTCTGCTCTCCGCCCCCAAACCGCATCACTTACTGCCCCCTTCCGAGCCCCAAAACCCAGCCGCTGAGCCTCTGCTCGAGTCCCCAAAACGCCGGACTCCACCCCCGCCCCTCAGCCCAAAGCCACACGACTCCCTCTCCGGCTGAAGCCCCAACACCAGCCACGCGAGCCCGTTTGCCAGCCCCAGGAGCCGCGAGCACCTCCCCAGACGCCTCAGCCCGCCCCCCCGCAACGCCGTCTCCCCTCGGAGCCGCCTCGGGACCCCGGCCGCCTTCCCCGCGCCCCCCCGCTGGCCTCGACGCTGTCCAGCTGCCTCGCGACGCTGTCCAGCGGCCTCGCGACGCTGTCCAGCGGCACCGCGACGCTGTCCAGCGGCACCGCGACGCTGTCCGGCTGCCCGGTGCTTTCCGCCCGCGCCGGTCCGGTGCGGTGCGGTCCGCGCCGCGCCGCGCCGCAGCCGCTTCTGCGCGCGCCGCCATTTTCCCCCGGCCCCCTCCGCTTCCGGAGCGGCTCGGCCCGCCCATGCGGCGCGCCCATTGGTCACGGGGCCGGAAGCGGCTTCCGTCCTCGGGGAGCCCGTCCCATTGGTCGGTCGCGCCGTCAATCTTCAGCGCCTCCCACCCCGGCCAATCGGAGCGCGGCAGGCGATCCGACCAATCGGAGCGCGGCGGTCGCGCTGTGATTGGCTCGTCCTCCTGTCAATCCGCCAGGGGGCGGTTGCCATGGTGAGGACGCCCCGCCCGGTGGCGCATGCGCAGTAGTGAGGGCGGCGCCGTCCTTACTACTGCGCATGCGCGACCAGGCGGGGCTTCCTCACCATGGCAACCGCCCCCCGAGCGGATTGACAGGAGGACGAGCCAATCACAACGCGACCGCCGCGCTCCGATTGGTCGGATCGCCTGCCGCGCTCCGATTGGCCGGAGTGGGACGTCAATGGCGGTTGCCATGGTGAGGAAGCCCCGCCCGGTCGCGCATGCGCAGTAGTGAGGGCGGCGCCGTGCTCGCTACTGCCCCCTCGTGGACAAAAAGCGGTACTGCAGGTACGCAGGTACAGGGCGGGGGGGGGGGGGGGGGGGGGACACGCGCATGCCCAGTAGAAAGGGGGGCGCTGCGCTCGCCGCCGCTGCCGCCCGTGCCAGCAGAAACCGGCGGTGCGGCTCGGGGAGCGGGGGGAGGCGGGACCGGGGAAGGTTCCCTTTTCCCCAAATTGGGGAAAATGTTATTCATGTTCGGGGTTCAATTTGGGGGTTCAATTTACGGTTCTGCAGCGTCAGCCCCCGCATGGGCGCCGTCCCCGGCGGCGGGGAAGGGCAAGAAAAACCCTAACAAAACCCTGAAGTCTTTTCCGTTGCGGAAAAGCACCGAAAAAAACCCCAAATTGAATAATTTTCCCCAATTTGGGGAAAATGGAACCTCCCAGGGCTCCGCCTTCCCCCCCCGCATCCGCCGAGCTGCAGCGCCGGTTTCTGCTGGCACGGGCGGCAGCGGCGAGCGCAGCGCCCCCCCCCCCCCCCCGTCCACTGCGCATGCGGCCGGACCCCCCTACCCCCGTACCTGCAGTACCGCTTTTTGTCCACAAGCGGCGGCAGCAGCGAGGGCGGCGCCACTCTTTCCACTGCGCATGCGCGCCCCCCACCTGCAGTACCGATTTTTGTCCACAAGGCGGCAGTAGCGAACACGGCGTCGCCCTTACTACTGCGCATGCGCGACCAGGCGGGGCTTCCTCACCATGGCAACCGCCCCCGGGCGGATTGACAGGAGGACGAGCCAATCACAACGCGACCGCCGCGCTCCGATTGGTCGGATCGCCTGCCGCGCTCCGATTGGCCGGAGTGGGACGTCAATGGCGGTTGCCATGGTGAGGACGCCCCGCCCGGTGGCGCATGCGCAGTAGTGAGGGCGGCGCCGTCCTTACTACTGCGCATGCGCGACCGGGCGGGGCTTCCTCACCATGGCAACCGCCCCCGGGCGGATTGACAGGAGGACGAGCCAATCACAACGCGACCGCCCCGCTCCGATTGGTCGGATCGCCTGCCGCGCTCCGATTGGCCGGACTGGGAGGCGCTGGAGATTGACGGCGCGATCGACCAATGGGACGGGGGCTCCTAGAGGACGGACGCCGCTTACGGCACCGCGACCAATGGGCGCGCGGTATGGGCGGGCCGAGCCGCTCCGGAACCGGAGGGGGCCGGGGGAAAACGGCGGCCAGCCCAGAAATCGCTGCGGACCGGTCCGCAGCGGGCGGAAAGCACCGGGCAGCGCCCACGCCCCCTTCCTTGTCCCCCTCTGAGACCTCACCGGGGCCATGAGCGGTGACCGCTCTCAGCCCGCTTCCCTCCACCCAGGGACCGTGACCACTTACCGGCGGGCAGGCCTTCCCGCTCTCTGCCCTGTCCCCGCTCGCAGTCCGGGCAGCCGCAGCCGTCGCCTCGGCGCCAAAAACCTCCGGTGTTCGCCCCGCAACCAGCCCCAGGGACGCCGCGGCGCTCTGCGCGTGGCCCCGGGGGCCGTGGGGGCGACAGCAGCCAGTCCGCCGGCGTCCAGGAAGGCAGGCGGGGGTGCCGCCTTATCCACCACAGAGACATCGGGGAGCTTTGCGTCCCTGCAGGAAAACGGGGCTGCGTTTTTTTCCTCCTGTCCCGCTGCACCGATCCAGCTCCCCAGGGCGGGAGGGGAAACGGGGGAAGGGGCTGCTTTTCATAGAATCATAGAATCGTCTAGGTTGCAAGAGACCCTTGGGATCATCGAGTCCAACCATCTACCCTACTCTACAAAGTTCTCCCCTACACCATATCCCCCAACACCACATCTCAACGGTTCTTAAACACATCCAGGGATGGTGACTCGACCACCTCCCTGGGTAGCCTGTTCCAATGCCCGACCACTCCCTCTGTGAAACATTCTTTCCTAATGTCCAGTCTAAACCTACCCTGTTGGAGCTTGAAGCCGTTCCCTCTCGTTCTGTCATTACCTACCCGTGCCAGGAGACCAGCACCGACCTCTCTACAGTGTCCTTTCAAGTAGTTTTAGAGAGTGACGAGGTCTCCCCTCAGCCCCCTCTTCCTCATACTAAACAGTCCCAGCTCCTTCAACCGCTCTTCATAGGATTTGTTTTCCAGGCCCTTCACCAGCTTCGTTGCCCTCCTCTGCACTCGCTCCAGCACCTCGACATCTCTCTTGGATTGAGGTGCCCAAAACCGGACGCAATACTCCAGGTGCGGCCTCACCAGTGCCGAGTACAGGGGCACAATCGCCTCCCTACTTCTGCTGCTCACGCTGTTTCTAATACAAGCCAGGATGCCGTTGGCTTTCGTGGCCACCTGGGCACACTGCCGGCTCACGTTCAGCCGCTTGTCCATTAGAACCCCCAGGTCTCTTTCTTCCAGGTGGTTTTCCAGCCACATTTCCCCAAGCCTGTAGCGCTGCTCGGGGTTATTGTGGCCCACGCGCAGAACCTGGCGCTCGCCCTTGTTGAAACTCATACCACTGATGTTGGCCCAACGATCCAATCTACCTAAGTCTCTCTGTAGAGCTTCCCTATCCTCCTGGGAATCAACACTCCTGCTTAAAGCGCTTTTGAAAGCGCTTGGACGCCGGCAAGAGAGAGCAGAGGGGAGGGCCAGTTTGGAAATCCCTTCTAGCGATAGGCTCTCTTTGCAGTCTGGAACCATCTACAGCACAGGCGTTTACGCCTCCGCACTGACCGACCCGTGGGTAAGACTTAGGGAAAACGGATGCTCTTGATACACTTCGACAGAACGTCTGCTAAGAGTCACATCTGTTTAGACTTACAGATTAACACGCACGATAGACAACATCCAATTGGACTAGCGACCTGTCCAGACATCCGCTTTGACGCTTCAATCTCTCTTTATAAATAAATCTTTTAAAAAATCTTTCCGTCGTCTAAACTCCCATTAAATAATACAGAATCCTTAGAGATACGGGTTGGTATTTTGAACTCCTTTTATATACGTAAGGGAATATTATTTTTCAACACACAGAAAAATGAGAGATTGTTCTCTACTCCAATGCCTCACCCCCACATATACAGCTTTTAACATTTTTTAAACACCACCGCCCAAAACCCCAACCACCTGCCCCGCACCAAGTTTTCAGGCGTTTGGGGGCCGTGACCCACCCTCTTGTGGGGGGAACCCCACTTAACCCCCACTCACCTGCTCCTCCGCCGCACCGTCGCTCCCCCGCTGACATCCGGCTGCCCCAAATGACATCATCACACACACACACACCCCCCCCCCCCACGCACCGGTTTTTTTAATTCGCCCCAAAAAATGCACCGAACGACCAGACCCAGGGCTGGCCCCTTCCCCTCAGGCGGCTCCACCACCGGCTGCAAACCCGGGCCGGGGCATCTGTCGAGCAGCACGAGACGCGGACAACGAGGCACCTGCAAAACAAACAGCAAACCCCAACCGGAGATCAGCATCATCAAACGAAAGAGCACCGAAGAGAGTAGAGGAATTCCCTCCGGCCGAGGGACAGGACAGGAGCTGAGCTACAGGAGGATTGCGGGGAAACAGCTCCGCTCCAAAGACGGCACGGCCTGCCAAAGCCGGAGCCATCCCGACGCTTCAGGTCCCTATTCAGACTGACCCGTGCCACTTGCAACACCTTCTCAGCCTAACAGCGTAACAAACCCTCCGCCCGCTGGGGGGACGCGCCTCCTCCCTTCCCTTTCCCTGCCGCTGGAAAGCTCTGCGCGCGTTTAGATACGGCCAAGAAAAATACTCACGCTAGAAAAGCCTCGGGTTTTTTCTTCGGCGCTAATTCAACTGGCACAGCTCCGAACCCCCACCGTTGCGCTCTCCGTCTCCAGAACGCGCAGTTGTCATTTGACCGGGGGCTGCTTTCTCTCCTACCCAAGGAGGAGGGACACCTGGCCAGCGGCACTGCCCGAGAGAGATGCTACCGCACTGCCGGGGAAACGCGACGCTGAAAGCCAGGCAGAAATCAGGTTCTTCAGAGCGCTCCGCCTAAAGAAAAGGGGGGGGAAAAACAAAAAACAAAAAAACTAGAAAAAAAACCCAACCAAAAACCCAACCCGTTACCTTCAGTCGCCTCTCTTTTCAAAGATTTGGAACAAATACCTCGCCGCTTAGGGACGCCTAAGACGCTGTAGGCTACAGCCGGTGGACGGTTGCCGTTTAAAGCCTGCAAGTCAGTTTGCACGTTATACGACTTTAACCCTTTTTTTAAAGTCTCCTTTACGATAGAAAAAAACAGGAAGGTAAGAGATTCCCCAAACGGCTGTACTTTTGGCGGGGGGAAATCCAATCCCCGGTGCCGCAATCCACCAGGCTACCGAAAACGACCGGCGGACCGGCCAAGGCTTTTGGCTGTGCCGAACACGCAGAGGAACAGGGTTTGGCCGTGTCCCCGCTGTTACGGGGGACCCAGAGCCCAAAGGCCGGCCATGCCATCGGCCGTCGGAAGAGGTGCCGCGCTCGGGCCTTTGGAAGGACATCGTCTTTCTTTTTGTCCCTATTTAATAGAGCGCGCGACGTCTCCTCGCTGATGACTTCTGCTGCCCAGCGCATCGTCTCCGAGGATCCCCTCTCGTGGGAACTTCAGGAGAGGCAACCGCTTGGCACGAGAAACCGGTGCCCTTTCAGAAAGGGAAACCTCCTTCCGACTGACGTCCAAATGACACGCCGTAGGCTACGGACAACGGACGTTCCTGGAAGGCTCGACTCACCTAAGCCACCTCAGGACTCGCCGCCACCAGTGACGAGGCTGATGATGCTCCTTGGTTCGTGGCAAAGCCTGGAAAACAGGCAGAAGCGGCGCCGGTTCGTCCCGTTTTGTCCACGTCTCTTCGTTGACCGCCCCGGCTTTCAGCGCAGATGCCATGAAAGAGGAGTGACAAAGAAAAGGCGAGGTCAGGCAGCAAAAGAGCTCTGCAGGCTGCCACCTGCAGTCAACTGCGCACCCTGTTTTGGAAGCCACACGCCCGCCCGCCCGCCACCCCCCGCCCAAAACAAACAAACAAACAAACAAACAAAGAGACAAGAACCCCGGCACCTGGCCTCTTTCTTGTCTTCAGGAGCTCATCCTGAAGCTCATCGCTTCTGTCTTGTCAGAGCAGGAAGCGCAGACCATCTGTATCCCGAGGACACCTGACCGGGATTAACACGTGTCCAGAGGCAGTCCCCATCTCTACGAGCGTGTCGCTTTGGTGCTTTTAATAATCCTAACTCGACGGTAGTCACTGGGACGGTCCTTTACGGTGGCTTCTTCAGACTTCTGGATCGCCAGTCCCAGTATTTCCATTTCATCCTACCAAAAAAAACCCCAAAGCACGTTACAGCTGCACATAACATTTTCTGCACGTTCTTGTACGAGTATTTAAGGCGTAGGAGAAAGAGAAGATCTGAAAGGCAGAAGAGGCATTCAAAAACCGTGCAACTATGAAAAAGTAAAGCAGCTCTCTCGGAAAAGCACGAGAAACGGCCATAAAAGGTATACTTATGAAATACGCCAAGTAATATCGGGGCACCAAAATATACTATATAGGAAGGCTAGGTGGCTCATTTGATAGAAATTCGATGTAAATCTAAGACAGTACCGAGAATTCTGTCTGTAAATGGGTAATATTCGGCACCACTCGGCTCTAAAATTGCCGCTGCGCCTGCCTGTTAAAAATCCTACTTTAAAAGCATCTAGTACGAACCTTAAAGTTTTCATCACAGTTACAGCCATCTTTCACCTTAAAGCATGCTTTACATTGCTGCTGCAGCCTATCTGCCAACTTGGAGTGTACACATCTGGGTATACACGCTTGTAATTCAGGACGATTCCCACAAATCGTTTCTGTGCAGAAAAACAGGCCTCGTTTCATTATGCAATCAAATTTGAAATTTTTTTTCTCGGGAGAAGTTTTGCCTTTTTAACTGTGAGAATTTTAACTAGGAATTCACACGCTACCCATGCCTCAAATTATGAGGAGACGCATCACAAAACGAACTCAAAACGAACATCCCGGATTCAGGAAAACTAATTGTGCCTCCCCCCTCTGTGGAACGTGTCCGTAGGACAGGAGCGGGCACCCGCTTTGCCACAGAAGCAGACGGATGCGGAATTGCTCCACGCGTGTCGGTTAACACACATTCGGCTAATGGCCCACCACTCCTTGTAGTACGCAGAGGCTGACGACAGCCAGGTCGCCCGGTACGGGCTGAACACTTTGCAGGATTTGTTACAAACCTTTTTAGTGAAATAGATTTTGAAACCCCAGGAAACACACCCCTACCTCCGAGAATTGTAAGGCAATAAATATTTTGACAACTTACATTTCACGTCTATCCATGTATGTCCCATTACTGTCTGTGGTCATAAACTGTCTAATATAGAATACTAAACGTTGCTACCATTTAAGAACCGAACGACAGCAACTGAACTGAACCGAAAGGAAGAGCTTTTCTTTGAAAATCGCAGTGCCACCTGAGAAGAAGCTGAAGACTGAAAATCGGGCGAGAGAATCACGCAAAAATATCAGCCTTGCTCTAAAAGCAAGACAGGAGAAAACCCACCAAAAAATAAAATGCAGTTCAATTGACCCAAAGGTCACCAAACAAGACAGGCAAAAAGCTTCACAACACACAGCGTTTGCACCGCTGTCGCTTTTCTGGCTTTTGCTGGGCCTAAGAGGTTGCTGTGACTTCCTCGAGCTGCCCTTCTGCGGTCACCAGATTGTTTCAGGGGAGACAGACGTCTCCCGGGGAGGCGCACGCAGAGAGCGCCGCTACGTCTCGGCTGTGACCCCTTGGTCACTGCGTTCCTGCGGTGCCCGTACCCGTGCTACCAACAGGATGTCACAAAAGGACGCAAGAGCAGGGGGAATCGCTACAGGAGTCCTGAATGTTTCCACGGGCTTTTGAAAACCCCATTTTCTAAATTAAGTTACGCGAGGGAGTCTTTTTGAAAGTTACGAGGCTTCTGTGTGTCTGCTACTAAAAACATCCAACCGACCGACTCAAAAAACACCCAGAACACACTTTCCCCACGTTCCCCCGACACCGTAGCCTTTCATCTCGGGGGATTTCCTTTCCTGCCTTGCGAACGGATGCAGGTTAGGGACACCATAAAACAGCTTCCCTAGGGTATCCGAACGGCTGTCAGCGTACCATTTAGATCCCTTGAGTACAAGCAATAGCGCGCGTTACCTCTCCGGTTTGATGCTCGCTGACAGGCCGAATCCTTTGTGGAACCTTAAGCTGTTGTTCCGGCTTCCCTATCTCTTGCTGGAAAAGGTCTCTCTCCTGCTCTCGGTCAATTGCTCGCTCCTGAAAGTGACGAAACAGTGAGGATGCACCATTTCACGTAAAAACTGTCTAAATTAAGGATATTACAGCTTCTCGCTTCTTTTAACACGAGGCTGCTAACGGTACGTCAGTAGCATTATTACATGTCAGTACGAGCCGGCAACGCGCGCTGGCAGCCCAGAAAGCCAACCCCACCCTGGGCTGCATCAAGAGAAGCGTGGCCAGCGGGTCACGGGAGGCGATTCTACCCCCCTCTACTCTGCGCGCGCGAGACCCCACCTGGCGTACGGTGTCCAGCTTTGGAGTCCTCGACACGGGAAGGACGTGGACCTGTTGGAAGGGGCCCAGCGGAGGGCCACGAAAACCATCGGAGGGACGGAGCACCTCCCCTGTGAAGAGAGACTGAGAGAGCTGGGGTTGTTCAGCCTGGAGAAGAGAAGGCTCCGGGGAGACCTCAGAGCAGCCTTCCAATATCTGAAGGGAGCCTACGGGAGAGCCGGAGAGGGACTCTCTGTCGGGAAAGGTAGCGACAGGACAAGGGGTAACGGTTTTAAATCGGAAGAGGGGAGATTCAGACTAGATGTTAGGAGGAAATTCTTTACCGTGAGGGTGGTGAGGCACTGGAACAGGTTGCCCGGGGAAGCTGTGGATGCCCCATCCCTGGAAGTGTTTAAGGCCAGGCTGGACGGGGCTTTGAGCAACCCGCTCTAGTGGAGGCGTCCCTGCCCAAGGCAGGGGGGCTGCAACACGATGATCTTGAAGGTCCCTTCCAACTCTAACCATTCTATGATTCTATGGTTTTTAAGGTGGCAGAACCTCTTGCGACTTCCATTAACAAAAACTACTCTCACCATTCGGGGCAACAAATCTCACATTTTTGAATAAAAACACGAGGACGGCACTGATACAGCCAGTATTATTTCACAAAAAGGACAGTTTTGTCTCTTCTGTTCAAAGCACAGCATACAAATAGCAATAGGCCAGTATTTTATGGTCTCCTTTCCTCGCGTTCATCCTTCATATATGTAGCATAAATAGGAATTAAGAATAGAAATTAACTTTGTGTTCATACTGAGGAGGAGCCAATGGGAAAAAAGAAATTCTAAATTTTGCATTTCAGTGTTACTTTTGACCAGCTGCAGTTGTTATATCCCACTCTGATATTTGGGGAATACATCTTTATACTGGAAATAAGGCACAGCCGCTGGCATCCGGTGAAACGTCACCTTTAAATGCCACTTTGCTGAACAGACAAACCTGATCAGACGCATTGAAATAAACTAGCTCAAGTAGCTGATACACAGAGGAATGCTCTGTCTAGCAACAGAAGCTTTTGCAAAAATGGAGGAAGCCAGAACAAAGCTGCAACAGTTACAAGTTGCAGATTTGAAAACCTCACCTGCTGTTTGAGCACCCCGCAGCCCGCCCAGCCCCTGCTTTCCCCCGCAGCCCCCAACGCCCTCCTGCCCACCCCCCCTGCAGAACCAGCCAAAACGGCTTCTGCTCTCCGCCCCCAAACCGCATCACTTACTGCCCCCTTCCGAGCCCCAAAACCCAGCCGCTGAGCCTCTGCTCAAGTCCCCAAAACGCCGGACTCCACCCCCGCCCCTCAGCCCAAAGCCACACGACTCCCTCTCCGGCTGAAGCCCCAACACCAGCCACGCGAGCCTGTTTGCCAGCCCCAGGAGCCGCGAGCACCTCCCCAGACGCCTCAGCCCGCCCCCCCGCAACGCCGTCTCCCCTCGGAGCCGCCTCGGGACCCCGGCCGCCTTCCCCGCGCCCCCCCGCTGGCCTCGACGCTGTCCAGCTGCCTCGCGACGCTGTCCAGCGGCACCGCGACGCTGTCCAGCGGCACCGCGACGCTGTCCGGCTGCCCGGTGCTTTCCGCCCGCGCCGGTCCGGTGCGGTGCGGTCCGCGCCGCGCCGCAGCCGCTTCTGCGCGCGCCGCCATTTTCCCCCGGCCCCCTCCGCTTCCGGAGCGGCTCGGCCCGCCCATGCGGCGCGCCCATTGGTCACGGGGCCGGAAGCGGCTTCCGTCCTCGGGGAGCCCGTCCCATTGGTCGGTCGCGCCGTCAATCTTCAGCGCCTCCCACCCCGGCCAATCGGAGCGCGGCAGGCGATCCGACCAATCGGAGCGCGGCGGTCGCGCTGTGATTGGCTCGTCCTCCTGTCAATCCGCCAGGGGGCGGTTGCCATGGTGAGGACGCCCCGCCCGGTGGCGCATGCGCAGTAGTGAGGGCGGCGCCGTCCTTACTACTGCGCATGCGCGACCAGGCGGGGCTTCCTCACCATGGCAACCGCCCCCCGGGCGGATTGACAGGAGGACGAGCCAATCACAACGCGACCGCCGCGCTCCGATTGGTCGGATCGCCTGCCGCGCTCCGATTGGCCGGAGTGGGACGTCAATGGCGGTTGCCATGGTGAGGACGCCCCGCCCGGTGGCGCATGCGCAGTAGTGAGGGCGGCGCCGTGCTCGCTACTGCCCCCTCGTGGACAAAAAGCGGTACTGCAGGTACGCAGGTACAGGGCGGGGGGGGGGGGGGGGGGACGCGCATGCCCAGTAGAAAGGGGGGCGCTGCGCTCGCCGCCGCTGCCGCCCGTGCCAGCAGAAACCGGCGGTGCGGCTCGGGGAGCGGGGGGAGGCGGGACCGGGGAAGGTTCCCTTTTCCCCAAATTGGGGAAAATGTTATTCATGTTCGGGGTTCAATTTGCGGGTTCAATTTACGGTTCTGCAGCGTCAGCCCCCGCATGGGCGCCGTCCCCGGCGGCGGGGAAGGGCAAGAAAAACCCTAACAAAACCCTGAAGTCTTTTCCGTTGCGGAAAAGCACCGAAAAAAACCCCAAATTGAATAATTTTCCCCAATTTGGGGAAAATGGAACCTCCCAGGGCTCCGCCTTCCCCCCCCGCATCCGCCGAGCTGCAGCGCCGGTTTCTGCTGGCACGGGCGGCAGCGGCGAGCGCAGCGCCCCCCCCCCCCCCCCCGTCCACTGCGCATGCGGCCGGACCCCCCTACCCCCGTACCTGCAGTACCGCTTTTTGTCCACAAGCGGCGGCAGCAGCGAGGGCGGCGCCACTCTTTCCACTGCGCATGCGCGCCCCCCACCTGCAGTACCGATTTTTGTCCACAAGGCGGCAGTAGCGAACACGGCGTCGCCCTTACTACTGCGCATGCGCGACCAGGCGGGGCTTCCTCACCATGGCAACCGCCCCCGGGCGGATTGACAGGAGGACGAGCCAATCACAACGCGACCGCCGCGCTCCGATTGGTCGGATCGCCTGCCGCGCTCCGATTGGCCGGAGTGGGACGTCAATGGCGGTTGCCATGGTGAGGACGCCCCGCCCGGTGGCGCATGCGCAGTAGTGAGGGCGGCGCCGTCCTTACTACTGCGCATGCGCGACCGGGCGGGGCTTCCTCACCATGGCAACCGCCCCCGGGCGGATTGACAGGAGGACGAGCCAATCACAACGCGACCGCCCCGCTCCGATTGGTCGGATCGCCTGCCGCGCTCCGATTGGCCGGACTGGGAGGCGCTGGAGATTGACGGCGCGATCGACCAATGGGACGGGGGCTCCTAGAGGACGGACGCCGCTTACGGCACCGCGACCAATGGGCGCGCGGTATGGGCGGGCCGAGCCGCTCCGGAACCGGAGGGGGCCGGGGGAAAACGGCGGCCAGCCCAGAAATCGCTGCGGACCGGTCCGCAGCGGGCGGAAAGCACCGGGCAGCGCCCACGCCCCCTTCCTTGTCCCCCTCTGAGACCTCACCGGGGCCATGAGCGGTGACCGCTCTCAGCCCGCTTCCCTCCACCCAGGGACCGTGACCACTTACCGGCGGGCAGGCCTTCCCGCTCTCTGCCCTGTCCCCGCTCGCAGTCCGGGCAGCCGCAGCCGTCGCCTCGGCGCCAAAAACCTCCGGTGTTCGCCCCGCAACCAGCCCCAGGGACGCCGCGGCGCTCTGCGCGTGGCCCCGGGGGCCGTGGGGGCGACAGCAGCCAGTCCGCCGGCGTCCAGGAAGGCAGGCGGGGGTGCCGCCTTATCCACCACAGAGACATCGGGGAGCTTTGCGTCCCTGCAGGAAAACGGGGCTGCGTTTTTTTCCTCCTGTCCCGCTGCACCGATCCAGCTCCCCAGGGCGGGAGGGGAAACGGGGGAAGGGGCTGCTTTTCATAGAATCATAGAATCGTCTAGGTTGCAAGAGACCCTTGGGATCATCGAGTCCAACCATCTACCCTACTCTACAAAGTTCTCCCCTACACCATATCCCCCAACACCACATCTCAACGGTTCTTAAACACATCCAGGGATGGTGACTCGACCACCTCCCTGGGTAGCCTGTTCCAATGCCCGACCACTCCCTCTGTGAAACATTCTTTCCTAATGTCCAGTCTAAACCTACCCTGTTGGAGCTTGAAGCCGTTCCCTCTCGTTCTGTCATTACCTACCCGTGCCAGGAGACCAGCACCGACCTCTCTACAGTGTCCTTTCAAGTAGTTTTAGAGAGTGACGAGGTCTCCCCTCAGCCCCCTCTTCCTCATACTAAACAGTCCCAGCTCCTTCAACCGCTCTTCATAGGATTTGTTTTCCAGGCCCTTCACCAGCTTCGTTGCCCTCCTCTGCACTCGCTCCAGCACCTCGACATCTCTCTTGGATTGAGGTGCCCAAAACCGGACGCAATACTCCAGGTGCGGCCTCACCAGTGCCGAGTACAGGGGCACAATCGCCTCCCTACTTCTGCTGCTCACGCTGTTTCTAATACAAGCCAGGATGCCGTTGGCTTTCGTGGCCACCTGGGCACACTGCCGGCTCACGTTCAGCCGCTTGTCCATTAGAACCCCCAGGTCTCTTTCTTCCAGGTGGTTTTCCAGCCACATTTCCCCAAGCCTGTAGCGCTGCTCGGGGTTATTGTGGCCCACGCGCAGAACCTGGCGCTCGCCCTTGTTGAAACTCATACCACTGATGTTGGCCCAACGATCCAATCTACCTAAGTCTCTCTGTAGAGCTTCCCTATCCTCCTGGGAATCAACACTCCTGCTTAAAGCGCTTTTGAAAGCGCTTGGACGCCGGCAAGAGAGAGCAGAGGGGAGGGCCAGTTTGGAAATCCCTTCTAGCGATAGGCTCTCTTTGCAGTCTGGAACCATCTACAGCACAGGCGTTTACGCCTCCGCACTGACCGACCCGTGGGTAAGACTTAGGGAAAACGGATGCTCTTGATACACTTCGACAGAACGTCTGCTAAGAGTCACATCTGTTTAGACTTACAGATTAACACGCACGATAGACAACATCCAATTGGACTAGCGACCTGTCCAGACATCCGCTTTGACGCTTCAATCTCTCTTTATAAATAAATCTTTTAAAAAATCTTTCCGTCGTCTAAACTCCCATTAAATAATACAGAATCCTTAGAGATACAGGTTGGTATTTTGAACTCCTTTTATATACGTAAGGGAATATTATTTTTCAACACACAGAAAAATGAGAGATTGTTCTCTACTCCAATGCCTCACCCCCACATATACAGCTTTTAACATTTTTTAAACACCACCGCCCAAAACCCCAACCACCTGCCCCGCACCAAGTTTTCAGGCGTTTGGGGGCCGTGACCCACCCTCTTGTGGGGGGAACCCCACTTAACCCCCACTCACCTGCTCCTCCGCCGCACCGTCGCTCCCCCGCTGACATCCGGCTGCCCCAAATGACATCATCACACACACACACACCCCCCCCCCCCCCCCCCACGCACCGGTTTTTTTAATTCGCCCCAAAAAATGCACCGAACGACCAGACCCAGGGCTGGCCCCTTCCCCTCAGGCGGCTCCACCACCGGCTGCAAACCCGGGCCGGGGCATCTGTCGAGCAGCACGAGACGCGGACAACGAGGCACCTGCAAAACAAACAGCAAACCCCAACCGGAGATCAGCATCATCAAACGAAAGAGCACCGAAGAGAGTAGAGGAATTCCCTCCGGCCGAGGGACAGGACAGGAGCTGAGCTACAGGAGGATTGCGGGGAAACAGCTCCGCTCCAAAGACGGCACGGCCTGCCAAAGCCGGAGCCATCCCGACGCTTCAGGTCCCTATTCAGACTGACCCGTGCCACTTGCAACACCTTCTCAGCCTAACAGCGGAACAAACCCTCCGCCCGCTGGGGGGAAGCGCCTCCTCCCTTCCCTTTCCCTGCCGCTGGAAAGCTCTGCGCGCGTTTAGATACGGCCAAGAAAAATACTCACGCTAGAAAAGCCTCGGGTTTTTTCTTCGGCGCTAATTCAACTGGCACAGCTCCGAACCCCCACCGTTGCGCTCTCCGTCTCCAGAACGCGCAGTTGTCATTTGACCGGGGGCTGCTTTCTCTCCTACCCAAGGAGGAGGGACATCTGGCCGGCGGCACTGCCCGAGAGAGATGCTACCGCACTGCCGGGGAAACGCGACGCTGAAAGCCAGGCAGAAATCAGGTTCTTCAGAGCGCTCCGCCTAAAGAAAAGGGGGGGGAAAAACAAAAAACAAAAAAACTAGAAAAAAAACCCAACCAAAAACCCAACCCGTTACCTTCAGTCGCCTCTCTTTTCAAAGATTTGGAACAAATACCTCGCCGCTTAGGGACGCCTAAGACGCTGTAGGCTACAGCCGGTGGACGGTTGCCGTTTAAAGCCTGCAAGTCAGTTTGCACGTTATACGACTTTAACCCTTTTTTTAAAGTCTCCTTTACGATAGAAAAAACCAGGAAGGTAAGAGATTCCCCAAACGGCTGTACTTTTGGCGGGGGGAAATCCAATCCCCGGTGCCGCGATCCACCAGGCTACCGAAAACGACCGGCGGACCGGCCAAGGCTTTTGGCTGTGCCGAACACGCAGAGGAACAGGGTTTGGCCGTGTCCCCGCTGTTACGGGGGACCCAGAGCCCAAAGGCCGGCCATGCCATCGGCCGTCGGAAGAGGTGCCGCGCTCAGGCCTTTGGAAGGACATCGTCTTTCTTTTTGTCCCTATTTAATAGAGCGCGCGACGTCTCCTCGCTGATGACTTCTGCTGCCCAGCGCATCGTCTCCGAGGATCCCCTCTCGTGGGAACTTCAGGAGAGGCAACCGCTTGGCACGAGAAACCGGTTCCCTTTCAGAAAGGGAAACCTCCTTCCGACTGACGTCCAAATGACACGCCGTAGGCTACGGACAACGGACGTTCCTGGAAGGCTCGACTCACCTAAGCCACCTCAGGACTCGCCGCCACCAGTGACGAGGCTGATGATGCTCCTTGGTTCGTGGCAAAGCCTGGAAAACAGGCAGAAGCGGCGCCGGTTCGTCCCGTTTTGTCCACGTCTCTTCGTTGACCGCCCCGGCTTTCAGCGCAGATGCCATGAAAGAGGAGTGACAAAGAAAAGGCGAGGTCAGGCAGCAGAAGAGCTCTGCAGGCTGCCACCTGCAGTCAACCGCGCACCCTGTTTTGGAAGCCACACGCCCGCCCGCCCGCCACCCCCCGCCCAAAACAAACAAACAAACAAACAAACAAAGAGACAAGAACCCCGGCACCTGGCCTCTTTCTTGTCTTCAGGAGCTCATCCTGAAGCTCATCGCTTCTGTCTTGTCAGAGCAGGAAGCGCAGACCATCTGTATCCCGAGGACACCTGACCGGGATTAACACGTGTCCAGAGGCAGTCCCCATCTCTACGAGCGTGTCGCTTTGGTGCTTTTAATAATCCTAACTCGACGGTAGTCACTGGGACGGTCCTTTACGGTGGCTTCTTCAGACTTCTGGATCGCCAGTCCCAGTATTTCCATTTCATCCTACCAAAAAAAACCCCAAAGCACGTTACAGCTGCACATAACATTTTCTGCACGTTCTTGTACGAGTATTTAAGGCGTAGGAGAAAGAGAAGATCTGAAAGGCAGAAGAGGCATTCAAAAACCGTGCAACTATGAAAAAGTAAAGCAGCTCTCTCGGAAAAGCACGAGAAACGGCCATAAAAGGTATACTTATGAAATACGCCAAGTAATATCGGGGCACCAAAATATACTATATAGGAAGGCTAGGTGGCTCATTTGATAGAAATTCGATGTAAATCTAAGACAGTACCGAGAATTCTGTCTGTAAATGGGTAATATTCGGCACCACTCGGCTCTAAAATTGCCGCTGCGCCTGCCTGTTAAAAATCCTACTTTAAAAGCATCTAGTACGAACCTTAAAGTTTTCATCACAGTTACAGCCATCTTTCACCTTAAAGCATGCTTTACATTGCTGCTGCAGCCTATCTGCCAACTTGGAGTGTACACATCTGGGTATACACGCTTGTAATTCAGGACGATTCCCACAAATCGTTTCTGTGCAGAAAAACAGGCCTCGTTTCATTATGCAATCAAATTTGAAATTTTTTTTCTCGGGAGAAGTTTTGCCTTTTTAACTGTGAGAATTTTAACTAGGAATTCACACGCTACCCATGCCTCAAATTATGAGGAGACGCATCACAAAACGAACTCAAAACGAACATCCCGGATTCAGGAAAACTAATTGTGCCTCCCCCCTCTGTGGAACGTGTCCGTAGGACAGGAGCGGGCACCCGCTTTGCCACAGAAGCAGACGGATGCGGAATTGCTCCACGCGTGTCGGTTAACACACATTCGGCTAATGGCCCACCACTCCTTGTAGTACGCAGAGGCTGACGACAGCCAGGTCGCCCGGTACGGGCTGAACACTTTGCAGGATTTGTTACAAACCTTTTTAGTGAAATAGATTTTGAAACCCCAGGAAACACACCCCTACCTCCGAGAATTGTAAGGCAATAAATATTTTGACAACTTACATTTCACGTCTATCCATGTATGTCCCATTACTGTCTGTGGTCATAAACTATCTAATATAGAATACTAAACGTTGCTACCATTTAAGAACCGAACGACAGCAACTGAACTGAACCGAAAGGAAGAGCTTTTCTTTGAAAATCGCAGTGCCACCTGAGAAGAAGCTGAAGACTGAAAATCGGGCGAGAGAATCACGCAAAAATATCAGCCTTGCTCTAAAAGCAAGACAGGAGAAAACCCACCAAAAAATAAAATGCAGTTCAATTGACCCAAAGGTCACCAAACAAGACAGGCAAAAAGCTTCACAACACACAGCGTTTGCACCGCTGTCGCTTTTCTGGCTTTTGCTGGGCCTAAGAGGTTGCTGTGACTTCCTCGAGCTGCCCTTCTGCGGTCACCAGATTGTTTCAGGGGAGACAGACGTCTCCCGGGGAGGCGCACGCAGAGAGCGCCGCTACGTCTCGGCTGTGACCCCTTGGTCACTGCGTTCCTGCGGTGCCCGTACCCGTGCTACCAACAGGATGTCACAAAAGGACGCAAGAGCAGGGGGAATCGCTACAGGAGTCCTGAATGTTTCCACGGGCTTTTGAAAACCCCATTTTCTAAATTAAGTTACGCGAGGGAGTCTTTTTGAAAGTTACGAGGCTTCTGTGTGTCTGCTACTAAAAACATCCAACCGACCGACTCAAAAAACACCCAGAACACACTTTCCCCACGTTCCCCCGACACCGTAGCCTTTCATCTCGGGGGATTTCCTTTCCTGCCTTGCGAACGGATGCAGGTTAGGGACACCATAAAACAGCTTCCCTAGGGTATCCGAACGGCTGTCAGCGTACCATTTAGATCCCTTGAGTACAAGCAATAGCGCGCGTTACCTCTCCGGTTTGATGCTCGCTGACAGGCCGAATCCTTTGTGGAACCTTAAGCTGTTGTTCCGGCTTCCCTATCTCTTGCTGGAAAAGGTCTCTCTCCTGCTCTCGGTCAATTGCTCGCTCCTGAAAGTGACGAAACAGTGAGGATGCACCATTTCACGTAAAAACTGTCTAAATTAAGGATATTACAGCTTCTCGCTTCTTTTAACACGAGGCTGCTAACGGTACGTCAGTAGCATTATTACATGTCAGTACGAGCCGGCAACGCGCGCTGGCAGCCCAGAAAGCCAACCCCACCCTGGGCTGCATCAAGAGAAGCGTGGCCAGCGGGTCACGGGAGGCGATTCTACCCCCCTCTACTCTGCGCGCGCGAGACCCCACCTGGCGTACGGTGTCCAGCTTTGGAGTCCTCGACACGGGAAGGACGTGGACCTGTTGGAAGGGGCCCAGCGGAGGGCCACGAAAACCATCGGAGGGACGGAGCACCTCCCCTGTGAAGAGAGACTGAGAGAGCTGGGGTTGTTCAGCCTGGAGAAGAGAAGGCTCCGGGGAGACCTCAGAGCAGCCTTCCAATATCTGAAGGGAGCCTACGGGAGAGCCGGAGAGGGACTCTCTGTCGGGAAAGGTAGCGACAGGACAAGGGGTAACGGTTTTAAATCGGAAGAGGGGAGATTCAGACTAGATGTTAGGAGGAAATTCTTTACCGTGAGGGTGGTGAGGCACTGGAACAGGTTGCCCGGGGAAGCTGTGGATGCCCCATCCCTGGAAGTGTTTAAGGCCAGGCTGGACGGGGCTTTGAGCAACCCGCTCTAGTGGAGGCGTCCCTGCCCAAGGCAGGGGGGCTGCAACACGATGATCTTGAAGGTCCCTTCCAACTCTAACCATTCTATGATTCTATGGTTTTTAAGGTGGCAGAACCTCTTGCGACTTCCATTAACAAAAACTACTCTCACCATTCGGGGCAACAAATCTCACATTTTTGAATAAAAACACGAGGACGGCACTGATACAGCCAGTATTATTTCACAAAAAGGACAGTTTTGTCTCTTCTGTTCAAAGCACAGCATACAAATAGCAATAGGCCAGTATTTTATGGTCTCCTTTCCTCGCGTTCATCCTTCATATATGTAGCATAAATAGGAATTAAGAATAGAAATTAACTTTGTGTTCATACTGAGGAGGAGCCAATGGGAAAAAAGAAATTCTAAATTTTGCATTTCAGTGTTACTTTTGACCAGCTGCAGTTGTTATATCCCACTCTGATATTTGGGGAATACATCTTTATACTGGAAATAAGGCACAGCCGCTGGCATCCGGTGAAACGTCACCTTTAAATGCCACTTTGCTGAACAGACAAACCTGATCAGACGCATTGAAATAAACTAGCTCAAGTAGCTGATACACAGAGGAATGCTCTGTCTAGCAACAGAAGCTTTTGCAAAAATGGAGGAAGCCAGAACAAAGCTGCAACAGTTACAAGTTGCAGATTTGAAAACCTCACCTGCTGTTTGAGCACCCCGCAGCCCGCCCAGCCCCTGCTTTCCCCCGCAGCCCCCAACGCCCTCCTGCCCACCCCCCCTGCAGAACCAGCCAAAACGGCTTCTGCTCTCCGCCCCCAAACCGCATCACTTACTGCCCCCTTCCGAGCCCCAAAACCCAGCCGCTGAGCCTCTGCTCGAGTCCCCAAAACGCCGGACTCCACCCCCGCCCCTCAGCCCAAAGCCACACGACTCCCTCTCCGGCTGAAGCCCCAACACCAGCCACGCGAGCCCGTTTGCCAGCCCCAGGAGCCGCGAGCACCTCCCCAGACGCCTCAGCCCGCCCCCCCGCAACGCCGTCTCCCCTCGGAGCCGCCTCGGGACCCCGGCCGCCTTCCCCGCGCCCCCCCGCTGGCCTCGACGCTGTCCAGCTGCCTCGCGACGCTGTCCAGCGGCACCGCGACGCTGTCCAGCGGCACCGCGACGCTGTCCGGCTGCCCGGTGCTTTCCGCCCGCGCCGGTCCGGTGCGGTGCGGTCCGCGCCGCGCCGCGCCGCAGCCGCTTCTGCGCGCGCCGCCATTTTCCCCCGGCCCCCTCCGCTTCCGGAGCGGCTCGGCCCGCCCATGCGGCGCGCCCATTGGTCACGGGGCCGGAAGCGGCTTCCGTCCTCGGGGAGCCCGTCCCATTGGTCGGTCGCGCCGTCAATCTTCAGCGCCTCCCACCCCGGCCAATCGGAGCGCGGCAGGCGATCCGACCAATCGGAGCGCGGCGGTCGCGCTGTGATTGGCTCGTCCTCCTGTCAATCCGCCAGGGGGCGGTTGCCATGGTGAGGACGCCCCGCCCGGTGGCGCATGCGCAGTAGTGAGGGCGGCGCCGTCCTTACTACTGCGCATGCGCGACCAGGCGGGGCTTCCTCACCATGGCAACCGCCCCCCGAGCGGATTGACAGGAGGACGAGCCAATCACAACGCGACCGCCGCGCTCCGATTGGTCGGATCGCCTGCCGCGCTCCGATTGGCCGGAGTGGGACGTCAATGGCGGTTGCCATGGTGAGGAAGCCCCGCCCGGTCGCGCATGCGCAGTAGTGAGGGCGGCGCCGTGCTCGCTACTGCCCCCTCGTGGACAAAAAGCGGTACTGCAGGTACGCAGGTACAGGGCGGGGGGGGGGGGGGGGGGGGGACACGCGCATGCCCAGTAGAAAGGGGGGCGCTGCGCTCGCCGCCGCTGCCGCCCGTGCCAGCAGAAACCGGCGGTGCGGCTCGGGGAGCGGGGGGAGGCGGGACCGGGGAAGGTTCCCTTTTCCCCAAATTGGGGAAAATGTTATTCATGTTCGGGGTTCAATTTGGGGGTTCAATTTACGGTTCTGCAGCGTCAGCCCCCGCATGGGCGCCGTCCCCGGCGGCGGGGAAGGGCAAGAAAAACCCTAACAAAACCCTGAAGTCTTTTCCGTTGCGGAAAAGCACCGAAAAAAACCCCAAATTGAATAATTTTCCCCAATTTGGGGAAAATGGAACCTCCCAGGGCTCCGCCTTCCCCCCCCGCATCCGCCGAGCTGCAGCGCCGGTTTCTGCTGGCACGGGCGGCAGCGGCGAGCGCAGCGCCCCCCCCCCCCCCCCGTCCACTGCGCATGCGGCCGGACCCCCCTACCCCCGTACCTGCAGTACCGCTTTTTGTCCACAAGCGGCGGCAGCAGCGAGGGCGGCGCCACTCTTTCCACTGCGCATGCGCGCCCCCCACCTGCAGTACCGATTTTTGTCCACAAGGCGGCAGTAGCGAACACGGCGTCGCCCTTACTACTGCGCATGCGCGACCAGGCGGGGCTTCCTCACCATGGCAACCGCCCCCGGGCGGATTGACAGGAGGACGAGCCAATCACAACGCGACCGCCGCGCTCCGATTGGTCGGATCGCCTGCCGCGCTCCGATTGGCCGGAGTGGGACGTCAATGGCGGTTGCCATGGTGAGGACGCCCCGCCCGGTGGCGCATGCGCAGTAGTGAGGGCGGCGCCGTCCTTACTACTGCGCATGCGCGACCGGGCGGGGCTTCCTCACCATGGCAACCGCCCCCGGGCGGATTGACAGGAGGACGAGCCAATCACAACGCGACCGCCCCGCTCCGATTGGTCGGATCGCCTGCCGCGCTCCGATTGGCCGGACTGGGAGGCGCTGGAGATTGACGGCGCGATCGACCAATGGGACGGGGGCTCCTAGAGGACGGACGCCGCTTACGGCACCGCGACCAATGGGCGCGCGGTATGGGCGGGCCGAGCCGCTCCGGAACCGGAGGGGGCCGGGGGAAAACGGCGGCCAGCCCAGAAATCGCTGCGGACCGGTCCGCAGCGGGCGGAAAGCACCGGGCAGCGCCCACGCCCCCTTCCTTGTCCCCCTCTGAGACCTCACCGGGGCCATGAGCGGTGACCGCTCTCAGCCCGCTTCCCTCCACCCAGGGACCGTGACCACTTACCGGCGGGCAGGCCTTCCCGCTCTCTGCCCTGTCCCCGCTCGCAGTCCGGGCAGCCGCAGCCGTCGCCTCGGCGCCAAAAACCTCCGGTGTTCGCCCCGCAACCAGCCCCAGGGACGCCGCGGCGCTCTGCGCGTGGCCCCGGGGGCCGTGGGGGCGACAGCAGCCAGTCCGCCGGCGTCCAGGAAGGCAGGCGGGGGTGCCGCCTTATCCACCACAGAGACATCGGGGAGCTTTGCGTCCCTGCAGGAAAACGGGGCTGCGTTTTTTTCCTCCTGTCCCGCTGCACCGATCCAGCTCCCCAGGGCGGGAGGGGAAACGGGGGAAGGGGCTGCTTTTCATAGAATCATAGAATCGTCTAGGTTGCAAGAGACCCTTGGGATCATCGAGTCCAACCATCTACCCTACTCTACAAAGTTCTCCCCTACACCATATCCCCCAACACCACATCTCAACGGTTCTTAAACACATCCAGGGATGGTGACTCGACCACCTCCCTGGGTAGCCTGTTCCAATGCCCGACCACTCCCTCTGTGAAACATTCTTTCCTAATGTCCAGTCTAAACCTACCCTGTTGGAGCTTGAAGCCGTTCCCTCTCGTTCTGTCATTACCTACCCGTGCCAGGAGACCAGCACCGACCTCTCTACAGTGTCCTTTCAAGTAGTTTTAGAGAGTGACGAGGTCTCCCCTCAGCCCCCTCTTCCTCATACTAAACAGTCCCAGCTCCTTCAACCGCTCTTCATAGGATTTGTTTTCCAGGCCCTTCACCAGCTTCGTTGCCCTCCTCTGCACTCGCTCCAGCACCTCGACATCTCTCTTGGATTGAGGTGCCCAAAACCGGACGCAATACTCCAGGTGCGGCCTCACCAGTGCCGAGTACAGGGGCACAATCGCCTCCCTACTTCTGCTGCTCACGCTGTTTCTAATACAAGCCAGGATGCCGTTGGCTTTCGTGGCCACCTGGGCACACTGCCGGCTCACGTTCAGCCGCTTGTCCATTAGAACCCCCAGGTCTCTTTCTTCCAGGTGGTTTTCCAGCCACATTTCCCCAAGCCTGTAGCGCTGCTCGGGGTTATTGTGGCCCACGCGCAGAACCTGGCGCTCGCCCTTGTTGAAACTCATACCACTGATGTTGGCCCAACGATCCAATCTACCTAAGTCTCTCTGTAGAGCTTCCCTATCCTCCTGGGAATCAACACTCCTGCTTAAAGCGCTTTTGAAAGCGCTTGGACGCCGGCAAGAGAGAGCAGAGGGGAGGGCCAGTTTGGAAATCCCTTCTAGCGATAGGCTCTCTTTGCAGTCTGGAACCATCTACAGCACAGGCGTTTACGCCTCCGCACTGACCGACCCGTGGGTAAGACTTAGGGAAAACGGATGCTCTTGATACACTTCGACAGAACGTCTGCTAAGAGTCACATCTGTTTAGACTTACAGATTAACACGCACGATAGACAACATCCAATTGGACTAGCGACCTGTCCAGACATCCGCTTTGACGCTTCAATCTCTCTTTATAAATAAATCTTTTAAAAAATCTTTCCGTCGTCTAAACTCCCATTAAATAATACAGAATCCTTAGAGATACGGGTTGGTATTTTGAACTCCTTTTATATACGTAAGGGAATATTATTTTTCAACACACAGAAAAATGAGAGATTGTTCTCTACTCCAATGCCTCACCCCCACATATACAGCTTTTAACATTTTTTAAACACCACCGCCCAAAACCCCAACCACCTGCCCCGCACCAAGTTTTCAGGCGTTTGGGGGCCGTGACCCACCCTCTTGTGGGGGGAACCCCACTTAACCCCCACTCACCTGCTCCTCCGCCGCACCGTCGCTCCCCCGCTGACATCCGGCTGCCCCAAATGACATCATCACACACACACACACCCCCCCCCCCCACGCACCGGTTTTTTTAATTCGCCCCAAAAAATGCACCGAACGACCAGACCCAGGGCTGGCCCCTTCCCCTCAGGCGGCTCCACCACCGGCTGCAAACCCGGGCCGGGGCATCTGTCGAGCAGCACGAGACGCGGACAACGAGGCACCTGCAAAACAAACAGCAAACCCCAACCGGAGATCAGCATCATCAAACGAAAGAGCACCGAAGAGAGTAGAGGAATTCCCTCCGGCCGAGGGACAGGACAGGAGCTGAGCTACAGGAGGATTGCGGGGAAACAGCTCCGCTCCAAAGACGGCACGGCCTGCCAAAGCCGGAGCCATCCCGACGCTTCAGGTCCCTATTCAGACTGACCCGTGCCACTTGCAACACCTTCTCAGCCTAACAGCGTAACAAACCCTCCGCCCGCTGGGGGGACGCGCCTCCTCCCTTCCCTTTCCCTGCCGCTGGAAAGCTCTGCGCGCGTTTAGATACGGCCAAGAAAAATACTCACGCTAGAAAAGCCTCGGGTTTTTTCTTCGGCGCTAATTCAACTGGCACAGCTCCGAACCCCCACCGTTGCGCTCTCCGTCTCCAGAACGCGCAGTTGTCATTTGACCGGGGGCTGCTTTCTCTCCTACCCAAGGAGGAGGGACACCTGGCCAGCGGCACTGCCCGAGAGAGATGCTACCGCACTGCCGGGGAAACGCGACGCTGAAAGCCAGGCAGAAATCAGGTTCTTCAGAGCGCTCCGCCTAAAGAAAAGGGGGGGGAAAAACAAAAAACAAAAAAACTAGAAAAAAAACCCAACCAAAAACCCAACCCGTTACCTTCAGTCGCCTCTCTTTTCAAAGATTTGGAACAAATACCTCGCCGCTTAGGGACGCCTAAGACGCTGTAGGCTACAGCCGGTGGACGGTTGCCGTTTAAAGCCTGCAAGTCAGTTTGCACGTTATACGACTTTAACCCTTTTTTTAAAGTCTCCTTTACGATAGAAAAAAACAGGAAGGTAAGAGATTCCCCAAACGGCTGTACTTTTGGCGGGGGGAAATCCAATCCCCGGTGCCGCAATCCACCAGGCTACCGAAAACGACCGGCGGACCGGCCAAGGCTTTTGGCTGTGCCGAACACGCAGAGGAACAGGGTTTGGCCGTGTCCCCGCTGTTACGGGGGACCCAGAGCCCAAAGGCCGGCCATGCCATCGGCCGTCGGAAGAGGTGCCGCGCTCGGGCCTTTGGAAGGACATCGTCTTTCTTTTTGTCCCTATTTAATAGAGCGCGCGACGTCTCCTCGCTGATGACTTCTGCTGCCCAGCGCATCGTCTCCGAGGATCCCCTCTCGTGGGAACTTCAGGAGAGGCAACCGCTTGGCACGAGAAACCGGTGCCCTTTCAGAAAGGGAAACCTCCTTCCGACTGACGTCCAAATGACACGCCGTAGGCTACGGACAACGGACGTTCCTGGAAGGCTCGACTCACCTAAGCCACCTCAGGACTCGCCGCCACCAGTGACGAGGCTGATGATGCTCCTTGGTTCGTGGCAAAGCCTGGAAAACAGGCAGAAGCGGCGCCGGTTCGTCCCGTTTTGTCCACGTCTCTTCGTTGACCGCCCCGGCTTTCAGCGCAGATGCCATGAAAGAGGAGTGACAAAGAAAAGGCGAGGTCAGGCAGCAAAAGAGCTCTGCAGGCTGCCACCTGCAGTCAACTGCGCACCCTGTTTTGGAAGCCACACGCCCGCCCGCCCGCCACCCCCCGCCCAAAACAAACAAACAAACAAACAAACAAAGAGACAAGAACCCCGGCACCTGGCCTCTTTCTTGTCTTCAGGAGCTCATCCTGAAGCTCATCGCTTCTGTCTTGTCAGAGCAGGAAGCGCAGACCATCTGTATCCCGAGGACACCTGACCGGGATTAACACGTGTCCAGAGGCAGTCCCCATCTCTACGAGCGTGTCGCTTTGGTGCTTTTAATAATCCTAACTCGACGGTAGTCACTGGGACGGTCCTTTACGGTGGCTTCTTCAGACTTCTGGATCGCCAGTCCCAGTATTTCCATTTCATCCTACCAAAAAAAACCCCAAAGCACGTTACAGCTGCACATAACATTTTCTGCACGTTCTTGTACGAGTATTTAAGGCGTAGGAGAAAGAGAAGATCTGAAAGGCAGAAGAGGCATTCAAAAACCGTGCAACTATGAAAAAGTAAAGCAGCTCTCTCGGAAAAGCACGAGAAACGGCCATAAAAGGTATACTTATGAAATACGCCAAGTAATATCGGGGCACCAAAATATACTATATAGGAAGGCTAGGTGGCTCATTTGATAGAAATTCGATGTAAATCTAAGACAGTACCGAGAATTCTGTCTGTAAATGGGTAATATTCGGCACCACTCGGCTCTAAAATTGCCGCTGCGCCTGCCTGTTAAAAATCCTACTTTAAAAGCATCTAGTACGAACCTTAAAGTTTTCATCACAGTTACAGCCATCTTTCACCTTAAAGCATGCTTTACATTGCTGCTGCAGCCTATCTGCCAACTTGGAGTGTACACATCTGGGTATACACGCTTGTAATTCAGGACGATTCCCACAAATCGTTTCTGTGCAGAAAAACAGGCCTCGTTTCATTATGCAATCAAATTTGAAATTTTTTTTCTCGGGAGAAGTTTTGCCTTTTTAACTGTGAGAATTTTAACTAGGAATTCACACGCTACCCATGCCTCAAATTATGAGGAGACGCATCACAAAACGAACTCAAAACGAACATCCCGGATTCAGGAAAACTAATTGTGCCTCCCCCCTCTGTGGAACGTGTCCGTAGGACAGGAGCGGGCACCCGCTTTGCCACAGAAGCAGACGGATGCGGAATTGCTCCACGCGTGTCGGTTAACACACATTCGGCTAATGGCCCACCACTCCTTGTAGTACGCAGAGGCTGACGACAGCCAGGTCGCCCGGTACGGGCTGAACACTTTGCAGGATTTGTTACAAACCTTTTTAGTGAAATAGATTTTGAAACCCCAGGAAACACACCCCTACCTCCGAGAATTGTAAGGCAATAAATATTTTGACAACTTACATTTCACGTCTATCCATGTATGTCCCATTACTGTCTGTGGTCATAAACTGTCTAATATAGAATACTAAACGTTGCTACCATTTAAGAACCGAACGACAGCAACTGAACTGAACCGAAAGGAAGAGCTTTTCTTTGAAAATCGCAGTGCCACCTGAGAAGAAGCTGAAGACTGAAAATCGGGCGAGAGAATCACGCAAAAATATCAGCCTTGCTCTAAAAGCAAGACAGGAGAAAACCCACCAAAAAATAAAATGCAGTTCAATTGACCCAAAGGTCACCAAACAAGACAGGCAAAAAGCTTCACAACACACAGCGTTTGCACCGCTGTCGCTTTTCTGGCTTTTGCTGGGCCTAAGAGGTTGCTGTGACTTCCTCGAGCTGCCCTTCTGCGGTCACCAGATTGTTTCAGGGGAGACAGACGTCTCCCGGGGAGGCGCACGCAGAGAGCGCCGCTACGTCTCGGCTGTGACCCCTTGGTCACTGCGTTCCTGCGGTGCCCGTACCCGTGCTACCAACAGGATGTCACAAAAGGACGCAAGAGCAGGGGGAATCGCTACAGGAGTCCTGAATGTTTCCACGGGCTTTTGAAAACCCCATTTTCTAAATTAAGTTACGCGAGGGAGTCTTTTTGAAAGTTACGAGGCTTCTGTGTGTCTGCTACTAAAAACATCCAACCGACCGACTCAAAAAACACCCAGAACACACTTTCCCCACGTTCCCCCGACACCGTAGCCTTTCATCTCGGGGGATTTCCTTTCCTGCCTTGCGAACGGATGCAGGTTAGGGACACCATAAAACAGCTTCCCTAGGGTATCCGAACGGCTGTCAGCGTACCATTTAGATCCCTTGAGTACAAGCAATAGCGCGCGTTACCTCTCCGGTTTGATGCTCGCTGACAGGCCGAATCCTTTGTGGAACCTTAAGCTGTTGTTCCGGCTTCCCTATCTCTTGCTGGAAAAGGTCTCTCTCCTGCTCTCGGTCAATTGCTCGCTCCTGAAAGTGACGAAACAGTGAGGATGCACCATTTCACGTAAAAACTGTCTAAATTAAGGATATTACAGCTTCTCGCTTCTTTTAACACGAGGCTGCTAACGGTACGTCAGTAGCATTATTACATGTCAGTACGAGCCGGCAACGCGCGCTGGCAGCCCAGAAAGCCAACCCCACCCTGGGCTGCATCAAGAGAAGCGTGGCCAGCGGGTCACGGGAGGCGATTCTACCCCCCTCTACTCTGCGCGCGCGAGACCCCACCTGGCGTACGGTGTCCAGCTTTGGAGTCCTCGACACGGGAAGGACGTGGACCTGTTGGAAGGGGCCCAGCGGAGGGCCACGAAAACCATCGGAGGGACGGAGCACCTCCCCTGTGAAGAGAGACTGAGAGAGCTGGGGTTGTTCAGCCTGGAGAAGAGAAGGCTCCGGGGAGACCTCAGAGCAGCCTTCCAATATCTGAAGGGAGCCTACGGGAGAGCCGGAGAGGGACTCTCTGTCGGGAAAGGTAGCGACAGGACAAGGGGTAACGGTTTTAAATCGGAAGAGGGGAGATTCAGACTAGATGTTAGGAGGAAATTCTTTACCGTGAGGGTGGTGAGGCACTGGAACAGGTTGCCCGGGGAAGCTGTGGATGCCCCATCCCTGGAAGTGTTTAAGGCCAGGCTGGACGGGGCTTTGAGCAACCCGCTCTAGTGGAGGCGTCCCTGCCCAAGGCAGGGGGGCTGCAACACGATGATCTTGAAGGTCCCTTCCAACTCTAACCATTCTATGATTCTATGGTTTTTAAGGTGGCAGAACCTCTTGCGACTTCCATTAACAAAAACTACTCTCACCATTCGGGGCAACAAATCTCACATTTTTGAATAAAAACACGAGGACGGCACTGATACAGCCAGTATTATTTCACAAAAAGGACAGTTTTGTCTCTTCTGTTCAAAGCACAGCATACAAATAGCAATAGGCCAGTATTTTATGGTCTCCTTTCCTCGCGTTCATCCTTCATATATGTAGCATAAATAGGAATTAAGAATAGAAATTAACTTTGTGTTCATACTGAGGAGGAGCCAATGGGAAAAAAGAAATTCTAAATTTTGCATTTCAGTGTTACTTTTGACCAGCTGCAGTTGTTATATCCCACTCTGATATTTGGGGAATACATCTTTATACTGGAAATAAGGCACAGCCGCTGGCATCCGGTGAAACGTCACCTTTAAATGCCACTTTGCTGAACAGACAAACCTGATCAGACGCATTGAAATAAACTAGCTCAAGTAGCTGATACACAGAGGAATGCTCTGTCTAGCAACAGAAGCTTTTGCAAAAATGGAGGAAGCCAGAACAAAGCTGCAACAGTTACAAGTTGCAGATTTGAAAACCTCACCTGCTGTTTGAGCACCCCGCAGCCCGCCCAGCCCCTGCTTTCCCCCGCAGCCCCCAACGCCCTCCTGCCCACCCCCCCTGCAGAACCAGCCAAAACGGCTTCTGCTCTCCGCCCCCAAACCGCATCACTTACTGCCCCCTTCCGAGCCCCAAAACCCAGCCGCTGAGCCTCTGCTCAAGTCCCCAAAACGCCGGACTCCACCCCCGCCCCTCAGCCCAAAGCCACACGACTCCCTCTCCGGCTGAAGCCCCAACACCAGCCACGCGAGCCTGTTTGCCAGCCCCAGGAGCCGCGAGCACCTCCCCAGACGCCTCAGCCCGCCCCCCCGCAACGCCGTCTCCCCTCGGAGCCGCCTCGGGACCCCGGCCGCCTTCCCCGCGCCCCCCCGCTGGCCTCGACGCTGTCCAGCTGCCTCGCGACGCTGTCCAGCGGCACCGCGACGCTGTCCAGCGGCACCGCGACGCTGTCCGGCTGCCCGGTGCTTTCCGCCCGCGCCGGTCCGGTGCGGTGCGGTCCGCGCCGCGCCGCAGCCGCTTCTGCGCGCGCCGCCATTTTCCCCCGGCCCCCTCCGCTTCCGGAGCGGCTCGGCCCGCCCATGCGGCGCGCCCATTGGTCACGGGGCCGGAAGCGGCTTCCGTCCTCGGGGAGCCCGTCCCATTGGTCGGTCGCGCCGTCAATCTTCAGCGCCTCCCACCCCGGCCAATCGGAGCGCGGCAGGCGATCCGACCAATCGGAGCGCGGCGGTCGCGCTGTGATTGGCTCGTCCTCCTGTCAATCGGCCAGGGGGCGGTTGCCATGGTGAGGACGCCCCGCCCGGTGGCGCATGCGCAGTAGTGAGGGCGGCGCCGTCCTTACTACTGCGCATGCGCGACCAGGCGGGGCTTCCTCACCATGGCAACCGCCCCCCGGGCGGATTGACAGGAGGACGAGCCAATCACAACGCGACCGCCGCGCTCCGATTGGTCGGATCGCCTGCCGCGCTCCGATTGGCCGGAGTGGGACGTCAATGGCGGTTGCCATGGTGAGGACGCCCCGCCCGGTGGCGCATGCGCAGTAGTGAGGGCGGCGCCGTGCTCGCTACTGCCCCCTCGTGGACAAAAAGCGGTACTGCAGGTACACAGGTACAGGGCGGGGGGGGGGGGGGGGGGGGGGGACGCGCATGCCCAGTAGAAAGGGGGGCGCTGCGCTCGCCGCCGCTGCCGCCCGTGCCAGCAGAAACCGGCGGTGCGGCTCGGGGAGCGGGGGGAGGCGGGACCGGGGAAGGTTCCCTTTTCCCCAAATTGGGGAAAATGTTATTCATGTTCGGGGTTCAATTTGCGGGTTCAATTTACGGTTCTGCAGCGTCAGCCCCCGCATGGGCGCCGTCCCCGGCGGCGGGGAAGGGCAAGAAAAACCCTAACAAAACCCTGAAGTCTTTTCCGTTGCGGAAAAGCACCGAAAAAAACCCCAAATTGAATAATTTTCCCCAATTTGGGGAAAATGGAACCTCCCAGGGCTCCGCCTTCCCCCCCCGCATCCGCCGAGCTGCAGCGCCGGTTTCTGCTGGCACGGGCGGCAGCGGCGAGCGCAGCGCCCCCCCCCCCCCCCCGTCCACTGCGCATGCGGCCGGACCCCCCTACCCCCGTACCTGCAGTACCGCTTTTTGTCCACAAGCGGCGGCAGCAGCGAGGGCGGCGCCACTCTTTCCACTGCGCATGCGCGCCCCCCACCTGCAGTACCGATTTTTGTCCACAAGGCGGCAGTAGCGAACACGGCGTCGCCCTTACTACTGCGCATGCGCGACCAGGCGGGGCTTCCTCACCATGGCAACCGCCCCCGGGCGGATTGACAGGAGGACGAGCCAATCACAACGCGACCGCCGCGCTCCGATTGGTCGGATCGCCTGCCGCGCTCCGATTGGCCGGAGTGGGACGTCAATGGCGGTTGCCATGGTGAGGACGCCCCGCCCGGTGGCGCATGCGCAGTAGTGAGGGCGGCGCCGTCCTTACTACTGCGCATGCGCGACCGGGCGGGGCTTCCTCACCATGGCAACCGCCCCCGGGCGGATTGACAGGAGGACGAGCCAATCACAACGCGACCGCCCCGCTCCGATTGGTCGGATCGCCTGCCGCGCTCCGATTGGCCGGACTGGGAGGCGCTGGAGATTGACGGCGCGATCGACCAATGGGACGGGGGCTCCTAGAGGACGGACGCCGCTTACGGCACCGCGACCAATGGGCGCGCGGTATGGGCGGGCCGAGCCGCTCCGGAACCGGAGGGGGCCGGGGGAAAACGGCGGCCAGCCCAGAAATCGCTGCGGACCGGTCCGCAGCGGGCGGAAAGCACCGGGCAGCGCCCACGCCCCCTTCCTTGTCCCCCTCTGAGACCTCACCGGGGCCATGAGCGGTGACCGCTCTCAGCCCGCTTCCCTCCACCCAGGGACCGTGACCACTTACCGGCGGGCAGGCCTTCCCGCTCTCTGCCCTGTCCCCGCTCGCAGTCCGGGCAGCCGCAGCCGTCGCCTCGGCGCCAAAAACCTCCGGTGTTCGCCCCGCAACCAGCCCCAGGGACGCCGCGGCGCTCTGCGCGTGGCCCCGGGGGCCGTGGGGGCGACAGCAGCCAGTCCGCCGGCGTCCAGGAAGGCAGGCGGGGGTGCCGCCTTATCCACCACAGAGACATCGGGGAGCTTTGCGTCCCTGCAGGAAAACGGGGCTGCGTTTTTTTCCTCCTGTCCCGCTGCACCGATCCAGCTCCCCAGGGCGGGAGGGGAAACGGGGGAAGGGGCTGCTTTTCATAGAATCATAGAATCGTCTAGGTTGCAAGAGACCCTTGGGATCATCGAGTCCAACCATCTACCCTACTCTACAAAGTTCTCCCCTACACCATATCCCCCAACACCACATCTCAACGGTTCTTAAACACATCCAGGGATGGTGACTCGACCACCTCCCTGGGTAGCCTGTTCCAATGCCCGACCACTCCCTCTGTGAAACATTCTTTCCTAATGTCCAGTCTAAACCTACCCTGTTGGAGCTTGAAGCCGTTCCCTCTCGTTCTGTCATTACCTACCCGTGCCAGGAGACCAGCACCGACCTCTCTACAGTGTCCTTTCAAGTAGTTTTAGAGAGTGACGAGGTCTCCCCTCAGCCCCCTCTTCCTCATACTAAACAGTCCCAGCTCCTTCAACCGCTCTTCATAGGATTTGTTTTCCAGGCCCTTCACCAGCTTCGTTGCCCTCCTCTGCACTCGCTCCAGCACCTCGACATCTCTCTTGGATTGAGGTGCCCAAAACCGGACGCAATACTCCAGGTGCGGCCTCACCAGTGCCGAGTACAGGGGCACAATCGCCTCCCTACTTCTGCTGCTCACGCTGTTTCTAATACAAGCCAGGATGCCGTTGGCTTTCGTGGCCACCTGGGCACACTGCCGGCTCACGTTCAGCCGCTTGTCCATTAGAACCCCCAGGTCTCTTTCTTCCAGGTGGTTTTCCAGCCACATTTCCCCAAGCCTGTAGCGCTGCTCGGGGTTATTGTGGCCCACGCGCAGAACCTGGCGCTCGCCCTTGTTGAAACTCATACCACTGATGTTGGCCCAACGATCCAATCTACCTAAGTCTCTCTGTAGAGCTTCCCTATCCTCCTGGGAATCAACACTCCTGCTTAAAGCGCTTTTGAAAGCGCTTGGACGCCGGCAAGAGAGAGCAGAGGGGAGGGCCAGTTTGGAAATCCCTTCTAGCGATAGGCTCTCTTTGCAGTCTGGAACCATCTACAGCACAGGCGTTTACGCCTCCGCACTGACCGACCCGTGGGTAAGACTTAGGGAAAACGGATGCTCTTGATACACTTCGACAGAACGTCTGCTAAGAGTCACATCTGTTTAGACTTACAGATTAACACGCACGATAGACAACATCCAATTGGACTAGCGACCTGTCCAGACATCCGCTTTGACGCTTCAATCTCTCTTTATAAATAAATCTTTTAAAAAATCTTTCCGTCGTCTAAACTCCCATTAAATAATACAGAATCCTTAGAGATACAGGTTGGTATTTTGAACTCCTTTTATATACGTAAGGGAATATTATTTTTCAACACACAGAAAAATGAGAGATTGTTCTCTACTCCAATGCCTCACCCCCACATATACAGCTTTTAACATTTTTTAAACACCACCGCCCAAAACCCCAACCACCTGCCCCGCACCAAGTTTTCAGGCGTTTGGGGGCCGTGACCCACCCTCTTGTGGGGGGAACCCCACTTAACCCCCACTCACCTGCTCCTCCGCCGCACCGTCGCTCCCCCGCTGACATCCGGCTGCCCCAAATGACATCATCACACACACACACACACACACCCCCCCCCCCCACGCACCGGTTTTTTTAATTCGCCCCAAAAAATGCACCGAACGACCAGACCCAGGGCTGGCCCCTTCCCCTCAGGCGGCTCCACCACCGGCTGCAAACCCGGGCCGGGGCATCTGTCGAGCAGCACGAGACGCGGACAACGAGGCACCTGCAAAACAAACAGCAAACCCCAACCGGAGATCAGCATCATCAAACGAAAGAGCACCGAAGAGAGTAGAGGAATTCCCTCCGGCCGAGGGACAGGACAGGAGCTGAGCTACAGGAGGATTGCGGGGAAACAGCTCCGCTCCAAAGACGGCACGGCCTGCCAAAGCCGGAGCCATCCCGACGCTTCAGGTCCCTATTCAGACTGACCCGTGCCACTTGCAACACCTTCTCAGCCTAACAGCGGAACAAACCCTCCGCCCGCTGGGGGGAAGCGCCTCCTCCCTTCCCTTTCCCTGCCGCTGGAAAGCTCTGCGCGCGTTTAGATACGGCCAAGAAAAATACTCACGCTAGAAAAGCCTCGGGTTTTTTCTTCGGCGCTAATTCAACTGGCACAGCTCCGAACCCCCACCGTTGCGCTCTCCGTCTCCAGAACGCGCAGTTGTCATTTGACCGGGGGCTGCTTTCTCTCCTACCCAAGGAGGAGGGACATCTGGCCGGCGGCACTGCCCGAGAGAGATGCTACCGCACTGCCGGGGAAACGCGACGCTGAAAGCCAGGCAGAAATCAGGTTCTTCAGAGCGCTCCGCCTAAAGAAAAGGGGGGGGAAAAACAAAAAACAAAAAAACTAGAAAAAAAACCCAACCAAAAACCCAACCCGTTACCTTCAGTCGCCTCTCTTTTCAAAGATTTGGAACAAATACCTCGCCGCTTAGGGACGCCTAAGACGCTGTAGGCTACAGCCGGTGGACGGTTGCCGTTTAAAGCCTGCAAGTCAGTTTGCACGTTATACGACTTTAACCCTTTTTTTAAAGTCTCCTTTACGATAGAAAAAACCAGGAAGGTAAGAGATTCCCCAAACGGCTGTACTTTTGGCGGGGGGAAATCCAATCCCCGGTGCCGCGATCCACCAGGCTACCGAAAACGACCGGCGGACCGGCCAAGGCTTTTGGCTGTGCCGAACACGCAGAGGAACAGGGTTTGGCCGTGTCCCCGCTGTTACGGGGGACCCAGAGCCCAAAGGCCGGCCATGCCATCGGCCGTCGGAAGAGGTGCCGCGCTCAGGCCTTTGGAAGGACATCGTCTTTCTTTTTGTCCCTATTTAATAGAGCGCGCGACGTCTCCTCGCTGATGACTTCTGCTGCCCAGCGCATCGTCTCCGAGGATCCCCTCTCGTGGGAACTTCAGGAGAGGCAACCGCTTGGCACGAGAAACCGGTTCCCTTTCAGAAAGGGAAACCTCCTTCCGACTGACGTCCAAATGACACGCCGTAGGCTACGGACAACGGACGTTCCTGGAAGGCTCGACTCACCTAAGCCACCTCAGGACTCGCCGCCACCAGTGACGAGGCTGATGATGCTCCTTGGTTCGTGGCAAAGCCTGGAAAACAGGCAGAAGCGGCGCCGGTTCGTCCCGTTTTGTCCACGTCTCTTCGTTGACCGCCCCGGCTTTCAGCGCAGATGCCATGAAAGAGGAGTGACAAAGAAAAGGCGAGGTCAGGCAGCAGAAGAGCTCTGCAGGCTGCCACCTGCAGTCAACCGCGCACCCTGTTTTGGAAGCCACACGCCCGCCCGCCCGCCACCCCCCGCCCAAAACAAACAAACAAACAAACAAACAAAGAGACAAGAACCCCGGCACCTGGCCTCTTTCTTGTCTTCAGGAGCTCATCCTGAAGCTCATCGCTTCTGTCTTGTCAGAGCAGGAAGCGCAGACCATCTGTATCCCGAGGACACCTGACCGGGATTAACACGTGTCCAGAGGCAGTCCCCATCTCTACGAGCGTGTCGCTTTGGTGCTTTTAATAATCCTAACTCGACGGTAGTCACTGGGACGGTCCTTTACGGTGGCTTCTTCAGACTTCTGGATCGCCAGTCCCAGTATTTCCATTTCATCCTACCAAAAAAAACCCCAAAGCACGTTACAGCTGCACATAACATTTTCTGCACGTTCTTGTACGAGTATTTAAGGCGTAGGAGAAAGAGAAGATCTGAAAGGCAGAAGAGGCATTCAAAAACCGTGCAACTATGAAAAAGTAAAGCAGCTCTCTCGGAAAAGCACGAGAAACGGCCATAAAAGGTATACTTATGAAATACGCCAAGTAATATCGGGGCACCAAAATATACTATATAGGAAGGCTAGGTGGCTCATTTGATAGAAATTCGATGTAAATCTAAGACAGTACCGAGAATTCTGTCTGTAAATGGGTAATATTCGGCACCACTCGGCTCTAAAATTGCCGCTGCGCCTGCCTGTTAAAAATCCTACTTTAAAAGCATCTAGTACGAACCTTAAAGTTTTCATCACAGTTACAGCCATCTTTCACCTTAAAGCATGCTTTACATTGCTGCTGCAGCCTATCTGCCAACTTGGAGTGTACACATCTGGGTATACACGCTTGTAATTCAGGACGATTCCCACAAATCGTTTCTGTGCAGAAAAACAGGCCTCGTTTCATTATGCAATCAAATTTGAAATTTTTTTTCTCGGGAGAAGTTTTGCCTTTTTAACTGTGAGAATTTTAACTAGGAATTCACACGCTACCCATGCCTCAAATTATGAGGAGACGCATCACAAAACGAACTCAAAACGAACATCCCGGATTCAGGAAAACTAATTGTGCCTCCCCCCTCTGTGGAACGTGTCCGTAGGACAGGAGCGGGCACCCGCTTTGCCACAGAAGCAGACGGATGCGGAATTGCTCCACGCGTGTCGGTTAACACACATTCGGCTAATGGCCCACCACTCCTTGTACGCAGAGGCTGACGACAGCCAGGTCGCCCGGTACGGGCTGAACACTTTGCAGGATTTGTTACAAACCTTTTTAGTGAAATAGATTTTGAAACCCCAGGAAACACACCCCTACCTCCGAGAATTGTAAGGCAATAAATATTTTGACAACTTACATTTCACGTCTATCCATGTATGTCCCATTACTGTCTGTGGTCATAAACTATCTAATATAGAATACTAAACGTTGCTACCATTTAAGAACCGAACGACAGCAACTGAACTGAACCGAAAGGAAGAGCTTTTCTTTGAAAATCGCAGTGCCACCTGAGAAGAAGCTGAAGACTGAAAATCGGGCGAGAGAATCACGCAAAAATATCAGCCTTGCTCTAAAAGCAAGACAGGAGAAAACCCACCAAAAAATAAAATGCAGTTCAATTGACCCAAAGGTCACCAAACAAGACAGGCAAAAAGCTTCACAACACACAGCGTTTGCACCGCTGTCGCTTTTCTGGCTTTTGCTGGGCCTAAGAGGTTGCTGTGACTTCCTCGAGCTGCCCTTCTGCGGTCACCAGATTGTTTCAGGGGAGACAGACGTCTCCCGGGGAGGCGCACGCAGAGAGCGCCGCTACGTCTCGGCTGTGACCCCTTGGTCACTGCGTTCCTGCGGTGCCCGTACCCGTGCTACCAACAGGATGTCACAAAAGGACGCAAGAGCAGGGGGAATCGCTACAGGAGTCCTGAATGTTTCCACGGGCTTTTGAAAACCCCATTTTCTAAATTAAGTTACGCGAGGGAGTCTTTTTGAAAGTTACGAGGCTTCTGTGTGTCTGCTACTAAAAACATCCAACCGACCGACTCAAAAAACACCCAGAACACACTTTCCCCACGTTCCCCCGACACCGTAGCCTTTCATCTCGGGGGATTTCCTTTCCTGCCTTGCGAACGGATGCAGGTTAGGGACACCATAAAACAGCTTCCCTAGGGTATCCGAACGGCTGTCAGCGTACCATTTAGATCCCTTGAGTACAAGCAATAGCGCGCGTTACCTCTCCGGTTTGATGCTCGCTGACAGGCCGAATCCTTTGTGGAACCTTAAGCTGTTGTTCCGGCTTCCCTATCTCTTGCTGGAAAAGGTCTCTCTCCTGCTCTCGGTCAATTGCTCGCTCCTGAAAGTGACGAAACAGTGAGGATGCACCATTTCACGTAAAAACTGTCTAAATTAAGGATATTACAGCTTCTCGCTTCTTTTAACACGAGGCTGCTAACGGTACGTCAGTAGCATTATTACATGTCAGTACGAGCCGGCAACGCGCGCTGGCAGCCCAGAAAGCCAACCCCACCCTGGGCTGCATCAAGAGAAGCGTGGCCAGCGGGTCACGGGAGGCGATTCTACCCCCCTCTACTCTGCGCGCGCGAGACCCCACCTGGCGTACGGTGTCCAGCTTTGGAGTCCTCGACACGGGAAGGACGTGGACCTGTTGGAAGGGGCCCAGCGGAGGGCCACGAAAACCATCGGAGGGACGGAGCACCTCCCCTGTGAAGAGAGACTGAGAGAGCTGGGGTTGTTCAGCCTGGAGAAGAGAAGGCTCCGGGGAGACCTCAGAGCAGCCTTCCAATATCTGAAGGGAGCCTACGGGAGAGCCGGAGAGGGACTCTCTGTCGGGAAAGGTAGCGACAGGACAAGGGGTAACGGTTTTAAATCGGAAGAGGGGAGATTCAGACTAGATGTTAGGAGGAAATTCTTTACCGTGAGGGTGGTGAGGCACTGGAACAGGTTGCCCGGGGAAGCTGTGGATGCCCCATCCCTGGAAGTGTTTAAGGCCAGGCTGGACGGGGCTTTGAGCAACCCGCTCTAGTGGAGGCGTCCCTGCCCAAGGCAGGGGGGCTGCAACACGATGATCTTGAAGGTCCCTTCCAACTCTAACCATTCTATGATTCTATGGTTTTTAAGGTGGCAGAACCTCTTGCGACTTCCATTAACAAAAACTACTCTCACCATTCGGGGCAACAAATCTCACATTTTTGAATAAAAACACGAGGACGGCACTGATACAGCCAGTATTATTTCACAAAAAGGACAGTTTTGTCTCTTCTGTTCAAAGCACAGCATACAAATAGCAATAGGCCAGTATTTTATGGTCTCCTTTCCTCGCGTTCATCCTTCATATATGTAGCATAAATAGGAATTAAGAATAGAAATTAACTTTGTGTTCATACTGAGGAGGAGCCAATGGGAAAAAAGAAATTCTAAATTTTGCATTTCAGTGTTACTTTTGACCAGCTGCAGTTGTTATATCCCACTCTGATATTTGGGGAATACATCTTTATACTGGAAATAAGGCACAGCCGCTGGCATCCGGTGAAACGTCACCTTTAAATGCCACTTTGCTGAACAGACAAACCTGATCAGACGCATTGAAATAAACTAGCTCAAGTAGCTGATACACAGAGGAATGCTCTGTCTAGCAACAGAAGCTTTTGCAAAAATGGAGGAAGCCAGAACAAAGCTGCAACAGTTACAAGTTGCAGATTTGAAAACCTCACCTGCTGTTTGAGCACCCCGCAGCCCGCCCAGCCCCTGCTTTCCCCCGCAGCCTCCAACGCCCTCCTGCCCACCCCCCCTGCAGAACCAGCCAAAACGGCTTCTGCTCTCCGCCCCCAAACCGCATCACTTACTGCCCCCTTCCGAGCCCCAAAACCCAGCCGCTGAGCCTCTGCTCGAGTCCCCAAAACGCCGGACTCCACCCCCGCCCCTCAGCCCAAAGCCACACGACTCCCTCTCCGGCTGAAGCCCCAACACCAGCCACGCGAGCCCGTTTGCCAGCCCCAGGAGCCGCGAGCACCTCCCCAGACGCCTCAGCCCGCCCCCCCCGCAACGCCGTCTCCCCTCGGAGCCGCCTCGGGACCCCGGCCGCCTTCCCCGCGCCCCCCCGCTGGCCTCGACGCTGTCCAGCTGCCTCGCGACGCTGTCCAGCGGCACCGCGACGCTGTCCAGCGGCACCGCGACGCTGTCCGGCTGCCCGGTGCTTTCCGCCCGCGCCGGTCCGGTGCGGTGCGGTCCGCGCCGCGCCGCGCCGCAGCCGCTTCTGCGCGCGCCGCCATTTTCCCCCGGCCCCCTCCGCTTCCGGAGCGGCTCGGCCCGCCCATGCGGCGCGCCCATTGGTCACGGGGCCGGAAGCGGCTTCCGTCCTCGGGGAGCCCGTCCCATTGGTCGGTCGCGCCGTCAATCTTCAGCGCCTCCCACCCCGGCCAATCGGAGCGCGGCAGGCGATCCGACCAATCGGAGCGCGGCGGTCGCGCTGTGATTGGCTCGTCCTCCTGTCAATCGGCCAGGGGGCGGTTGCCATGGTGAGGACGCCCCGCCCGGTGGCGCATGCGCAGTAGTGAGGGCGGCGCCGTCCTTACTACTGCGCATGCGCGACCAGGCGGGGCTTCCTCACCATGGCAACCGCCCCCCGGGCGGATTGACAGGAGGACGAGCCAATCACAACGCGACCGCCGCGCTCCGATTGGTCGGATCGCCTGCCGCGCTCCGATTGGCCGGAGTGGGACGTCAATGGCGGTTGCCATGGTGAGGAAGCCCCGCCCGGTCGCGCATGCGCAGTAGTGAGGGCGGCGCCGTGCTCGCTACTGCCCCCTCGTGGACAAAAAGCGGTACTGCAGGTACGCAGGTACAGGGCGGGGGGGGGGGGGGGGACACGCGCATGCCCAGTAGAAAGGGGGGCGCTGCGCTCGCCGCCGCTGCCGCCCGTGCCAGCAGAAACCGGCGGTGCGGCTCGGGGAGCGGGGGGAGGCGGGACCGGGGAAGGTTCCCTTTTCCCCAAATTGGGGAAAATGTTATTCATGTTCGGGGTTCAATTTGGGGGTTCAATTTACGGTTCTGCAGCGTCAGCCCCCGCATGGGCGCCGTCCCCGGCGGCGGGGAAGGGCAAGAAAAACCCTAACAAAACCCTGAAGTCTTTTCCGTTGCGGAAAAGCACCGAAAAAAACCCCAAATTGAATAATTTTCCCCAATTTGGGGAAAATGGAACCTCCCAGGGCTCCGCCTTCCCCCCCCGCATCCGCCGAGCTGCAGCGCCGGTTTCTGCTGGCACGGGCGGCAGCGGCGAGCGCAGCGCCCCCCCCCCCCCCCCGTCCACTGCGCATGCGGCCGGACCCCCCTACCCCCGTACCTGCAGTACCGCTTTTTGTCCACAAGCGGCGGCAGCAGCGAGGGCGGCGCCACTCTTTCCACTGCGCATGCGCGCCCCCCACCTGCAGTACCGATTTTTGTCCACAAGGCGGCAGTAGCGAACACGGCGTCGCCCTTACTACTGCGCATGCGCGACCAGGCGGGGCTTCCTCACCATGGCAACCGCCCCCGGGCGGATTGACAGGAGGACGAGCCAATCACAACGCGACCGCCGCGCTCCGATTGGTCGGATCGCCTGCCGCGCTCCGATTGGCCGGAGTGGGACGTCAATGGCGGTTGCCATGGTGAGGACGCCCCGCCCGGTGGCGCATGCGCAGTAGTGAGGGCGGCGCCGTCCTTACTACTGCGCATGCGCGACCGGGCGGGGCTTCCTCACCATGGCAACCGCCCCCGGGCGGATTGACAGGAGGACGAGCCAATCACAACGCGACCGCCCCGCTCCGATTGGTCGGATCGCCTGCCGCGCTCCGATTGGCCGGACTGGGAGGCGCTGGAGATTGACGGCGCGATCGACCAATGGGACGGGGGCTCCTAGAGGACGGACGCCGCTTACGGCACCGCGACCAATGGGCGCGCGGTATGGGCGGGCCGAGCCGCTCCGGAACCGGAGGGGGCCGGGGGAAAACGGCGGCCAGCCCAGAAATCGCTGCGGACCGGTCCGCAGCGGGCGGAAAGCACCGGGCAGCGCCCACGCCCCCTTCCTTGTCCCCCTCTGAGACCTCACCGGGGCCATGAGCGGTGACCGCTCTCAGCCCGCTTCCCTCCACCCAGGGACCGTGACCACTTACCGGCGGGCAGGCCTTCCCGCTCTCTGCCCTGTCCCCGCTCGCAGTCCGGGCAGCCGCAGCCGTCGCCTCGGCGCCAAAAACCTCCGGTGTTCGCCCCGCAACCAGCCCCAGGGACGCCGCGGCGCTCTGCGCGTGGCCCCGGGGGCCGTGGGGGCGACAGCAGCCAGTCCGCCGGCGTCCAGGAAGGCAGGCGGGGGTGCCGCCTTATCCACCACAGAGACATCGGGGAGCTTTGCGTCCCTGCAGGAAAACGGGGCTGCGTTTTTTTCCTCCTGTCCCGCTGCACCGATCCAGCTCCCCAGGGCGGGAGGGGAAACGGGGGAAGGGGCTGCTTTTCATAGAATCATAGAATCGTCTAGGTTGCAAGAGACCCTTGGGATCATCGAGTCCAACCATCTACCCTACTCTACAAAGTTCTCCCCTACACCATATCCCCCAACACCACATCTCGACGGTTCTTAAACACATCCAGGGATGGTGACTCGACCACCTCCCTGGGTAGCCTGTTCCAATGCCCGACCACTCCCTCTGTGAAACATTCTTTCCTAATGTCCAGTCTAAACCTACCCTGTTGGAGCTTGAAGCCGTTCCCTCTCGTTCTGTCATTACCTACCCGTGCCAGGAGACCAGCACCGACCTCTCTACAGTGTCCTTTCAAGTAGTTTTAGAGAGTGACGAGGTCTCCCCTCAGCCCCCTCTTCCTCATACTAAACAGTCCCAGCTCCTTCAACCGCTCTTCATAGGATTTGTTTTCCAGGCCCTTCACCAGCTTCGTTGCCCTCCTCTGCACTCGCTCCAGCACCTCGACATCTCTCTTGGATTGAGGTGCCCAAAACCGGACGCAATACTCCAGGTGCGGCCTCACCAGTGCCGAGTACAGGGGCACAATCGCCTCCCTACTTCTGCTGCTCACGCTGTTTCTAATACAAGCCAGGATGCCGTTGGCTTTCGTGGCCACCTGGGCACACTGCCGGCTCACGTTCAGCCGCTTGTCCATTAGAACCCCCAGGTCTCTTTCTTCCAGGTGGTTTTCCAGCCACATTTCCCCGAGCCTGTAGCGCTGCTCGGGGTTATTGTGGCCCACGCGCAGAACCTGGCGCTCGCCCTTGTTGAAACTCATACCACTGATGTTGGCCCAACGATCCAATCTACCTAAGTCTCTCTGTAGAGCTTCCCTATCCTCCTGGGAATCAACACTCCTGCTTAAAGCGCTTTTGAAAGCGCTTGGACGCCGGCAAGAGAGAGCAGAGGGGAGGGCCAGTTTGGAAATCCCTTCTAGCGATAGGCTCTCTTTGCAGTCTGGAACCATCTACAGCACAGGCGTTTACGCCTCCGCACTGACCGACCCGTGGGTAAGACTTAGGGAAAACGGATGCTCTTGATACACTTCGACAGAACGTCTGCTAAGAGTCACATCTGTTTAGACTTACAGATTAACACGCACGATAGACAACATCCAATTGGACTAGCGACCTGTCCAGACATCCGCTTTGACGCTTCAATCTCTCTTTATAAATAAATCTTTTAAAAAATCTTTCCGTCGTCTAAACTCCCATTAAATAATACAGAATCCTTAGAGATACAGGTTGGTATTTTGAACTCCTTTTATATACGTAAGGGAATATTATTTTTCAACACACAGAAAAATGAGAGATTGTTCTCTACTCCAATGCCTCACCCCCACATATACAGCTTTTAACATTTTTTAAACACCACCGCCCAAAACCCCAACCACCTGCCCCGCACCAAGTTTTCAGGCGTTTGGGGGCCGTGACCCACCCTCTTGTGGGGGGAACCCCACTTAACCCCCACTCACCTGCTCCTCCGCCGCACCGTCGCTCCCCCGCTGACATCCGGCTGCCCCAAATGACATCATCACACACACACACACACCCCCCCCCCCCCCCCCACGCACCGGTTTTTTTAATTCGCCCCAAAAAATGCACCGAACGACCAGACCCAGGGCTGGCCCCTTCCCCTCAGGCGGCTCCACCACCGGCTGCAAACCCGGGCCGGGGCATCTGTCGAGCAGCACGAGACGCGGACAACGAGGCACCTGCAAAACAAACAGCAAACCCCAACCGGAGATCAGCATCATCAAACGAAAGAGCACCGAAGAGAGTAGAGGAATTCCCTCCGGCCGAGGGACAGGACAGGAGCTGAGCTACAGGAGGATTGCGGGGAAACAGCTCCGCTCCAAAGACGGCACGGCCTGCCAAAGCCGGAGCCATCCCGACGCTTCAGGTCCCTATTCAGACTGACCCGTGCCACTTGCAACACCTTCTCAGCCTAACAGCGGAACAAACCCTCCGCCCGCTGGGGGGAAGCGCCTCCTCCCTTCCCTTTCCCTGCCGCTGGAAAGCTCTGCGCGCGTTTAGATACGGCCAAGAAAAATACTCACGCTAGAAAAGCCTCGGGTTTTTTCTTCGGCGCTAATTCAACTGGCACAGCTCCGAACCCCCACCGTTGCGCTCTCCGTCTCCAGAACGCGCAGTTGTCATTTGACCGGGGGCTGCTTTCTCTCCTACCCAAGGAGGAGGGACATCTGGCCGGCGGCACTGCCCGAGAGAGATGCTACCGCACTGCCGGGGAAACGCGACGCTGAAAGCCAGGCAGAAATCAGGTTCTTCAGAGCGCTCCGCCTAAAGAAAAGGGGGGGGAAAAACAAAAAACAAAAAAACTAGAAAAAAAACCCAACCAAAAACCCAACCCGTTACCTTCAGTCGCCTCTCTTTTCAAAGATTTGGAACAAATACCTCGCCGCTTAGGGACGCCTAAGACGCTGTAGGCTACAGCCGGTGGACGGTTGCCGTTTAAAGCCTGCAAGTCAGTTTGCACGTTATACGACTTTAACCCTTTTTTTAAAGTCTCCTTTACGATAGAAAAAACCAGGAAGGTAAGAGATTCCCCAAACGGCTGTACTTTTGGCGGGGGGAAATCCAATCCCCGGTGCCGCGATCCACCAGGCTACCGAAAACGACCGGCGGACCGGCCAAGGCTTTTGGCTGTGCCGAACACGCAGAGGAACAGGGTTTGGCCGTGTCCCCGCTGTTACGGGGGACCCAGAGCCCAAAGGCCGGCCATGCCATCGGCCGTCGGAAGAGGTGCCGCGCTCGGGCCTTTGGAAGGACATCGTCTTTCTTTTTGTCCCTATTTAATAGAGCGCGCGACGTCTCCTCGCTGATGACTTCTGCTGCCCAGCGCATCGTCTCCGAGGATCCCCTCTCGTGGGAACTTCAGGAGAGGCAACCGCTTGGCACGAGAAACCGGTTCCCTTTCAGAAAGGGAAACCTCCTTCCGACTGACGTCCAAATGACACGCCGTAGGCTACGGACAACGGACGTTCCTGGAAGGCTCGACTCACCTAAGCCACCTCAGGACTCGCCGCCACCAGTGACGAGGCTGATGATGCTCCTTGGTTCGTGGCAAAGCCTGGAAAACAGGCAGAAGCGGCGCCGGTTCGTCCCGTTTTGTCCACGTCTCTTCGTTGACCGCCCCGGCTTTCAGCGCAGATGCCATGAAAGAGGAGTGACAAAGAAAAGGCGAGGTCAGGCAGCAGAAGAGCTCTGCAGGCTGCCACCTGCAGTCAACCGCGCACCCTGTTTTGGAAGCCACACGCCCGCCCGCCCGCCCGCCACCCCCCGCCCAAAACAAACAAACAAACAAACAAACAAAGAGACAAGAACCCCGGCACCTGGCCTCTTTCTTGTCTTCAGGAGCTCATCCTGAAGCTCATCGCTTCTGTCTTGTCAGAGCAGGAAGCGCAGACCATCTGTATCCCGAGGACACCTGACCGGGATTAACACGTGTCCAGAGGCAGTCCCCATCTCTACGAGCGTGTCGCTTTGGTGCTTTTAATAATCCTAACTCGACGGTAGTCACTGGGACGGTCCTTTACGGTGGCTTCTTCAGACTTCTGGATCGCCAGTCCCAGTATTTCCATTTCATCCTACCAAAAAAAACCCCAAAGCACGTTACAGCTGCACATAACATTTTCTGCACGTTCTTGTACGAGTATTTAAGGCGTAGGAGAAAGAGAAGATCTGAAAGGCAGAAGAGGCATTCAAAAACCGTGCAACTATGAAAAAGTAAAGCAGCTCTCTCGGAAAAGCACGAGAAACGGCCATAAAAGGTATACTTATGAAATACGCCAAGTAATATCGGGGCACCAAAATATACTATATAGGAAGGCTAGGTGGCTCATTTGATAGAAATTCGATGTAAATCTAAGACAGTACCGAGAATTCTGTCTGTAAATGGGTAATATTCGGCACCACTCGGCTCTAAAATTGCCGCTGCGCCTGCCTGTTAAAAATCCTACTTTAAAAGCATCTAGTACGAACCTTAAAGTTTTCATCACAGTTACAGCCATCTTTCACCTTAAAGCATGCTTTACATTGCTGCTGCAGCCTATCTGCCAACTTGGAGTGTACACATCTGGGTATACACGCTTGTAATTCAGGACGATTCCCACAAATCGTTTCTGTGCAGAAAAACAGGCCTCGTTTCATTATGCAATCAAATTTGAAATTTTTTTTCTCGGGAGAAGTTTTGCCTTTTTAACTGTGAGAATTTTAACTAGGAATTCACACGCTACCCATGCCTCAAATTATGAGGAGACGCATCACAAAACGAACTCAAAACGAACATCCCGGATTCAGGAAAACTAATTGTGCCTCCCCCCTCTGTGGAACGTGTCCGTAGGACAGGAGCGGGCACCCGCTTTGCCACAGAAGCAGACGGATGCGGAATTGCTCCACGCGTGTCGGTTAACACACATTCGGCTAATGGCCCACCACTCCTTGTACGCAGAGGCTGACGACAGCCAGGTCGCCCGGTACGGGCTGAACACTTTGCAGGATTTGTTACAAACCTTTTTAGTGAAATAGATTTTGAAACCCCAGGAAACACACCCCTACCTCCGAGAATTGTAAGGCAATAAATATTTTGACAACTTACATTTCACGTCTATCCATGTATGTCCCATTACTGTCTGTGGTCATAAACTATCTAATATAGAATACTAAACGTTGCTACCATTTAAGAACCGAACGACAGCAACTGAACTGAACCGAAAGGAAGAGCTTTTCTTTGAAAATCGCAGTGCCACCTGAGAAGAAGCTGAAGACTGAAAATCGGGCGAGAGAATCACGCAAAAATATCAGCCTTGCTCTAAAAGCAAGACAGGAGAAAACCCACCAAAAAATAAAATGCAGTTCAATTGACCCAAAGGTCACCAAACAAGACAGGCAAAAAGCTTCACAACACACAGCGTTTGCACCGCTGTCGCTTTTCTGGCTTTTGCTGGGCCTAAGAGGTTGCTGTGACTTCCTCGAGCTGCCCTTCTGCGGTCACCAGATTGTTTCAGGGGAGACAGACGTCTCCCGGGGAGGCGCACGCAGAGAGCGCCGCTACGTCTCGGCTGTGACCCCTTGGTCACTGCGTTCCTGCGGTGCCCGTACCCGTGCTACCAACAGGATGTCACAAAAGGACGCAAGAGCAGGGGGAATCGCTACAGGAGTCCTGAATGTTTCCACGGGCTTTTGAAAACCCCATTTTCTAAATTAAGTTACGCGAGGGAGTCTTTTTGAAAGTTACGAGGCTTCTGTGTGTCTGCTACTAAAAACATCCAACCGACCGACTCAAAAAACACCCAGAACACACTTTCCCCACGTTCCCCCGACACCGTAGCCTTTCATCTCGGGGGATTTCCTTTCCTGCCTTGCGAACGGATGCAGGTTAGGGACACCATAAAACAGCTTCCCTAGGGTATCCGAACGGCTGTCAGCGTACCATTTAGATCCCTTGAGTACAAGCAATAGCGCGCGTTACCTCTCCGGTTTGATGCTCGCTGACAGGCCGAATCCTTTGTGGAACCTTAAGCTGTTGTTCCGGCTTCCCTATCTCTTGCTGGAAAAGGTCTCTCTCCTGCTCTCGGTCAATTGCTCGCTCCTGAAAGTGACGAAACAGTGAGGATGCACCATTTCACGTAAAAACTGTCTAAATTAAGGATATTACAGCTTCTCGCTTCTTTTAACACGAGGCTGCTAACGGTACGTCAGTAGCATTATTACATGTCAGTACGAGCCGGCAACGCGCGCTGGCAGCCCAGAAAGCCAACCCCACCCTGGGCTGCATCAAGAGAAGCGTGGCCAGCGGGTCACGGGAGGCGATTCTACCCCCCTCTACTCTGCGCGCGCGAGACCCCACCTGGCGTACGGTGTCCAGCTTTGGAGTCCTCGACACGGGAAGGACGTGGACCTGTTGGAAGGGGCCCAGCGGAGGGCCACGAAAACCATCGGAGGGACGGAGCACCTCCCCTGTGAAGAGAGACTGAGAGAGCTGGGGTTGTTCAGCCTGGAGAAGAGAAGGCTCCGGGGAGACCTCAGAGCAGCCTTCCAATATCTGAAGGGAGCCTACGGGAGAGCCGGAGAGGGACTCTCTGTCGGGAAAGGTAGCGACAGGACAAGGGGTAACGGTTTTAAATCGGAAGAGGGGAGATTCAGACTAGATGTTAGGAGGAAATTCTTTACCGTGAGGGTGGTGAGGCACTGGAACAGGTTGCCCGGGGAAGCTGTGGATGCCCCATCCCTGGAAGTGTTTAAGGCCAGGCTGGACGGGGCTTTGAGCAACCCGCTCTAGTGGAGGCGTCCCTGCCCAAGGCAGGGGGGCTGCAACACGATGATCTTGAAGGTCCCTTCCAACTCTAACCATTCTATGATTCTATGGTTTTTAAGGTGGCAGAACCTCTTGCGACTTCCATTAACAAAAACTACTCTCACCATTCGGGGCAACAAATCTCACATTTTTGAATAAAAACACGAGGACGGCACTGATACAGCCAGTATTATTTCACAAAAAGGACAGTTTTGTCTCTTCTGTTCAAAGCACAGCATACAAATAGCAATAGGCCAGTATTTTATGGTCTCCTTTCCTCGCGTTCATCCTTCATATATGTAGCATAAATAGGAATTAAGAATAGAAATTAACTTTGTGTTCATACTGAGGAGGAGCCAATGGGAAAAAAGAAATTCTAAATTTTGCATTTCAGTGTTACTTTTGACCAGCTGCAGTTGTTATATCCCACTCTGATATTTGGGGAATACATCTTTATACTGGAAATAAGGCACAGCCGCTGGCATCCGGTGAAACGTCACCTTTAAATGCCACTTTGCTGAACAGACAAACCTGATCAGACGCATTGAAATAAACTAGCTCAAGTAGCTGATACACAGAGGAATGCTCTGTCTAGCAACAGAAGCTTTTGCAAAAATGGAGGAAGCCAGAACAAAGCTGCAACAGTTACAAGTTGCAGATTTGAAAACCTCACCTGCTGTTTGAGCACCCCGCAGCCCGCCCAGCCCCTGCTTTCCCCCGCAGCCTCCAACGCCCTCCTGCCCACCCCCCCTGCAGAACCAGCCAAAACGGCTTCTGCTCTCCGCCCCCAAACCGCATCACTTACTGCCCCCTTCCGAGCCCCAAAACCCAGCCGCTGAGCCTCTGCTCGAGTCCCCAAAACGCCGGACTCCACCCCCGCCCCTCAGCCCAAAGCCACACGACTCCCTCTCCGGCTGAAGCCCCAACACCAGCCACGCGAGCCCGTTTGCCAGCCCCAGGAGCCGCGAGCACCTCCCCAGACGCCTCAGCCCGCCCCCCCGCAACGCCGTCTCCCCTCGGAGCCGCCTCGGGACCCCGGCCGCCTTCCCCGCGCCCCCCCGCTGGCCTCGACGCTGTCCAGCTGCCTCGCGACGCTGTCCAGCGGCACCGCGACGCTGTCCAGCGGCACCGCGACGCTGTCCGGCTGCCCGGTGCTTTCCGCCCGCGCCGGTCCGGTGCGGTGCGGTGCGGTCCGCGCCGCGCCGCAGCCGCTTCTGCGCGCGCCGCCATTTTCCCCCGGCCCCCTCCGCTTCCGGAGCGGCTCGGCCCGCCCATGCGCCGCGCCCATTGGTCGCGGGGCCGGAAGCGGCTTCCGTCCTCGGGGAGCCCGTCCCATTGGTCGATCGCGCCGTCAATCTTCAGCGCCTCCCACCCCGGCCAATCGGAGCGCGGCAGGCGATCCGACCAATCGGAGCGCGGCGGCCGCGCTGTGATTGGCTCGTCCTCCTGTCAATCCGCCAGGGGGCGGTTGCCATGGTGAGGACGCCCCGCCCGGTGGCGCATGCGCAGTAGTGAGGGCGGAGCCTCCCTTACTACTGCGCATGCGCGACCAGGCGGGGCTTCCTCACCATGGCAACCGCCCCCCGGGCGGATTGACAGGAGGACGAGCCAATCACAACGCGACCACCCCGCTCCGATTGGTCGGATCGCCTGCCGCGCTCCGATTGGCCGGAGTGGGACGCTAATGGCGGTTGCCATGGTGAGGAAGCCCCCTCCTGGTCGCGCATGCGCAGTAGTGAGGGCGGCGCCGTGCTCGCTACTGCCCCCTCGTGGACAAAAAGCGGTACTGCAGGTACGCAGGTACAGGGCGGGGGGGGGGGGGGGGGGGGGGGGGGGACGCGCATGCCCAGTAGAAAGGGGGGCGCTGCGCTCGCCGCCGCTGCCGCCCGTGCCAGCAGAAACCGGCGGTGCGGCTCGGGGAGCGGGGGGAGGCGGGACCGGGGAAGGTTCCCTTTTCCCCAAATTGGGGAAAATGTTATTCATGTTCGGGGTTCAATTTGCGGGTTCAATTTACGGTTCTGCAGCGTCAGCCCCCGCATGGGC